>NW_015624555.1:282478-292380 GCF_001515625.1 Sinocyclocheilus rhinocerous | reverse complement strand
TTAAACCACAAGAAAAAGAAATTTGAGTCGATTTGAGGATTCTATGTGTAATAAAATAAGGTGTAATAAAAAAAGTAACAAAAGTGTCCCTCGCGGGTCATTTTGACCCGCCCATAGGAATGAATGGAATGTCCGAAAAAAAACAGCATTTATTTTATTTATTTGATTTTTTTTTAATTATATCAAATCTGACACAATCCAGAAAAGATGCATACCCAAAACAAAGGGCTGAGACTGCAGAATGTCCCCAATGCACAAAAAACTCACATACCCACACACACATGGCACACACACTCCCATTGAAACACATTATAGCATGTATGATGTTTCTGCTGGGAAATGACTGTCATTTTGAATTTTTTTTTGACTTAACAGTTAAATTTGAGAGTACTTTAGTACTGTACATTTAGTTCTGGAACTAAAGCGGTGCGAAAGGCCCTTATGTCTGAGGAAGTCTAGGAAAGGGTTAAAGTGAGGACCACCAACTGTAATGTTTGTTTGTGAAGGCCGCCTTTTTCCCTCAGCTGGGAATCGGCCAGACGCAATTGGCTATGAACATACTTTCTGTCTCTTTCTCCACCCAGGGGGGCTCCCTCAAATAATTCATCAAATGAATACTCACGACTTCTGTGGTACCGACTTGGTTGCAGGCTTGTTACTGGAAACATTGCAGCGTTCTGTGAAAAGAATTTCACGGAAATATTAGAGAACAGGTTTGACTGCACACGTCCAAATACCAGCAAACTGGCACAGGATGCAATGTGTCAATAACACAGCATTTCATGATATTCTTTTATTGGAAATCAGAAGTTTATTGCTTTTTTTTTGTCAGTACTATTTGACATTGAATTTGGCATGAGCTCAAATGTGACATGTAGCAGCAAAATGTTTCTTACTTCCGTTGTATCCCGAGGTCACATGCTGCGAATCCTGCAACAGAGAGAGAATGATATATTGAAAGACAACAACTACAAAAAAATACATAATCCAACATAATAATAACATCCGACTGCAAAAAAAAAAAGAAAAGTGCTACATTCTGTGCGTTAACTGACACGGAGCAGCTACAGATGGGAAATAGCTCTGCTGAAAGCTTTAATTGATTTTACATTAATACAATTAGAGCAGACACACAAATCACACTCGAGCGGGTGAGTGGTGCGGCGGAGAGACGTTTACATATGGATTTATAGAGTCAGTGTATTATTGGCAATGTCATCCAATCCAACTTGTGAGATTCAGACCATGTCCTATTATTAAGAAACAAATAGCGGACGCCACAGCAAAGAGAAAAGAGCATCATGGGATTTAAAGGGAACTTGAGTGGAAAGTCCAGTGCTTACTTGCACAATGGTTTTCAATAGGCCTGTTTTTTCAATTTGAAATATCGTTTCAAAACTCCTCTCAAAGAAAAAAAAAATACAGTAAATGTGATGAAACTGTCTAATAGAAAGCAGAATATCTGGCTACACAGAGTTACATAACTATCAGAAGTAACATGGGTCACGCATTGCCTCAAAGCAGCTGAGAGGCAAATAAATTTTGACATCATGCTAAGGACATCCAACATCTCAGGACATCTGTCAAATGATATCAGGTGAAGAGTGATAAACAGACGTCATGACAACAGCCCAAAGTCTGCTCAGAAAAAATCAAGAACAACTTTTGTTTTTGGACTTTTACTAGAATATCTCAGAGTGTATAAAGCATGTGAGGGCATAGAAAACAACAACACTAGAGATTATTAAATGAGGAAAATGAAACTTTATTGCTAAAGCTAAATGACTTAACTATAAATTATAACCAGATTTGAATGACCCGAAGGACTAATCATGATGGATGATGTAACCTCTGACAGTTATCAATGTATTTAAAAGCGTATGTATTTTCAAAATTCTATGTAAAAAAGTTTATAAAAACTACAAATATATTTTAAAAACAGCCAATTTAATAAAAAACAAAGTTTAAATGGAGTCTGTATAAATGGTTTGAACTTAATTATCATCAGATAATTATAATCAGAGCATATGGCACTAGCAATGCCCCAGATTCCCAGAATGCACTGCACTGTGCAAATAATAATTTCCATGATGGTGAACAAAACAACAGAGATGTCAATTAGAGTTGTGACGGTGAGGAAATTTTCCCACCGGTTAATCGACGTGTGACAACACCGGTAATACAAGTATCACCGCGGGGGGCGTTCCCTCTTTTCCTCACTTTTAAAAGTGGTGTGCACATTTTACTTTCACTTTCAAATAGCGGCAATTCGGAGTAAAGGAATTGTTCGTTTTTAGTTTGTTTGAATTTTCCCTCTTTGTCAAATAAAATAAATAACACAAAGTTTAAATAAAGTAAAAATCAGCAAACAACGTGGAACCAATTAAATAAGAAACAAATGTTTAAAAAAAAAACTTCCAAAATCAGATAAACGGCAAAAATCAACAGGCTTTTCAAAATCCAACATATTGCCAAACAGGCGCTTTTGCATTTCGTTTCGAAACTAAATCATCCGTGATCGTCTTGTCTGTCTCACCTCACTCTTCTTGTCAGTCAGCTCGACTCTGCTCTCCTCACTGAGGAAATTAAATCTGATCTGTGATGCGACTGTCGTTCGGCACGGCGCATTGAGCTGCATTCAGTTTTTAATTGTAGTGTCTGTTCTTTTACTGAACTATGTTGCGGCTTAACACCGGTATCACCGTCAGCACCGTCTATCGCGGCAAGCCTAATGTCAATTATTAATATATGTACTATACTGCATTCAACAGTGAAAAGTATTAATAAAATATTTCAAACTAATTAGTAAATGACTATTTTACTCTATGTTTTGTGTGTGCTGTGTATGTTTATGCCAGTTTTTGTTAGCATGTTGCCAAACTAGCTAACACAAAACTGCACTAAAAGTTTCTCTTGTGAGAAGCACTGTTTGTATGTGTGTGGAGATGTGTGTGTTTGTACCTATGTAGAGTGTTTCAGATCAGGTTCACTTAGGACACTGCTTTATAAGGAGGCTACGCAAGTAATAGACAGCCCCTTGCAAGCTCTATAATTAGCAATAGCGATGGGAAACTTGGTTTGTTCAGCTTTGCCTGGTGTGTGGATGGCAGTGAGAGGTGGAGGCCAGGAGTGGGTCATCTCCTACAACAATAACACAATGATAGTTATTATAGTAACACAGACAGACGAACAGACATACAATATTATTTGTTGTTGATTTATTAATCAATTGCAGTATTAATCAGTAACTTGTGAGCACAGATGAAAATCCAAAGCTAAACATAATCAGAGATGTAGAAGCTAAAAGAGCAATAATCAATTGTATGAAAACACAAACCACACGATATTATCAATTATCAACATGTATCCAGCGGGAAATCCAGGATGAAGGTATCCTAAGAGCATAAGTACATAAGCAAACCTCTTGTTCAATTATCAGAAGTGACACTGAAAATGACAATGGCAAACAATCACAGATAATCCCTCAGAAGAGAGCTTATTTATTACATTTGCTTTCAAGCAAACTGCCATCTTGCCGAAAGACATCACACGCAGGAATTCTGTGAAATCTCCGGGGCAAGTGCAGCACACTCTCTCCCAAGAAAACCTGTGTTATTGCATTCCAGAAAAATGCACACAAAATCCATTCATTTCTCCGAGCTTCAGTGGGGGCGAGGCATGGCGGTGGAAGCTTGGAGTTGCAAATGAAATTTAGTAAAAGCAACGAAGCGTTGCTCCTGGAGCCAAACAAGGTTATCCAAACATGAGCAGGCCGGATCAGAGACTGTTTACTCTTACGCTTCTCGGACAGCTCAGCTATACATCCCACACATATCTGTGCTCAGATGGGAAACTTTTCATTCCGACAACCTTTAGTGTACATAAAAATGTTAGTAAACTGCTACATTCGTATTACATACTAAACACGAGTTGTGTATTTTCCTTTACTCTTCCTTTTTATGGTCCTTTATCTTCATTTGCAGTTACAGTGGCCCCAAGAAGTGTTTAAGTTATACTTAAAAGGAATAGTTCACGCAAAAATAGTTCTTCTTCATCTGAAGAGATTTGGTGATATGTAGCATTACATCTCTTGTTCACCAGTGGATCCTCTGCAGTGAATGGGTGCCGTCAGAATGAGAGTCCAAACAGCTGATAAAAACATCACAATAATCCACAAGTAATCCACACCGCTCCATCAGTCAACATCTTGTGAGGCAAAAAGCTGTTTGTTTGTAAGAAATAAATCCATTGTAATAACACCGTAATAACATCATCATATCATAATAACACTAACTCCATTCAGTCGTCTCATCTGAATCAGGAGAGAAATATGCACAGATCAAGCACCTTTTACAAGTGAAAACAGTCCAAAACAGATCTAAACAAATGTGTTGTGGGTTTTGATGTGAGAGACAACAGGGGATGGACTTTGTCACTGAAGGAAGCGTTATTGTGGATTATGGACTTATATTTTGGCCAGAAGCATTGGTTTAAAGTCAAAACCTCTTGATGGATTTGTTTCTTACAAACAAGCATTTTTCACTTTACAAGTCATTAACTGATGGACTGGGCTGGTGTGGATTACCTGTGGATTATTGTGATGTTTTTATCAGCTGTTTGGACTCTCATTCTGACGGCACCCATTCACTGCAGAGGATCCATTGGTGAACAAGTGATGTAATGCTAAATTTCTTGAGGCGAGTACATTTTCAGATCATTTTTGGGTGAGCTGTTTCTTTAAGTATGTATGAATGTGAACTTCACACATCGACTAAAAATCACCAGTTGATTAAAAGTCATTGCAAGAATGGCTCATAAAAGGGAAAGCAGTTCTGAGAAAAGCTCCTGCAGCATTTGATATATTATATCTAATGCAACATTCACACACTTGTATTCTCTGCACAGAAGTTTGACAGACAGGAACATCTCGGCACACATGACACAGTGTGTTAAGTGGTTAAAGTGTGCCTGCATGCTCTCATCTGATTTCCAGCCAAGCGACACGCTGCAAAACATTCATGATCTGCTCAGGATCTGCCAGACGAACACAAACGACATTAACTCACAGTATAAAGTGTAATATTGTTTACATATAAAAATATAGAGCAATAACATAAAAAACACTGATTTTAATCCAGCTATTATTATTATTATCATCATCATTTATTATCATTAATTATCTGGAATTATCATTAATGACATTTGTCATTAATATATTCTCAGGCACTGTAACACCCAACTGCATCGAACTAAAGCTGCAAATCTGCTCAACCTGGCACTGTTTAAGATGTTTTATGACCCTTAAGTTATGTAATGGGAATGTGTGCATGAGCCTGGATCAGGATTTTCTGCTGTTTGGAATATGTGCTGATGGCTTAGCCTTTCTCTCCATGAAGAATCACTTCATTTCTTGGACCTCTTTGATAACAGGAGATAAATGGGATAATGGGCATTTGATGCAGTGTCTACTGTCTTTCAGAAGAACAGAGGTTTGTGCTTATTGCATGACACACTACTATTTAAAACTTTGGGGTCAGTAAGTTTGTGTGTGTGTGTGTTTGATAGGAATTAATAATCTTATTCAGTGGGGATGCATTAAATAGATTAAATGTGACCGTAAAGACTTTAAAAAATAATAAGATAAAAAAATATGTCATATAAATGATAAAATTAATCAAAGAATATAATAATAATAATAATAATAAAATTCAGCAACTTCTGTAAGATCATGAGATCATGACACTGAAGACTGTAGTAATGGTTGCTGAAAATTCAGCTTTACATCACAGGAATATATTATTATTATTATTATTATTATTATTTTAGATTTTTAAAATTAAATTTTTTAAATTGTAATAATATTTCAAAATATTTGAGTATTAAACTCAAATTATTAAAATATGAATAAAAAAACGTAAATTATTCAAGTATGAATAATTTAACCTTCTTTGTAGGGATATGCCAAATGACAATTTTTTATAATCATTTCTAGATGTATAGTTGTTTTTTTTTACAGAAGAGAACAGTAGAGGTCTCAAGACACATTCTTAAAAGCTAAACTACTTTTGAATTGTTTTAAATTTGTACATTGTCTTAAAACACAACATTGAACAAAAACGTCTATCTGCATGTGTGCATAAATGTACATTCAAATAACCAGTGTAAACTGCTCTGCCTGAGTAAATGACATATATTCATCAAATATATAGGCTAAATACCTGTAACCTTTTGTTGCGCAAAACTATCACAGTTCAAACCGAAACAGAAACTTGTGTTATGCATAAGCAACATTGCTCACAGCAGGTTATTTAAAGTCCCATACAAAATGTATTGTTGAATGTGCTGAATTTGTTAAAAAGGTGGCGCTTTGATGGCTGCAGGGGTGCTGCTTTAAAGGAGCTGAATTTGGAGATGTGACTTCTCTCAGAGAGTTTACCATAAGCACACTGAAGCACACGCTCTCAGCAGGCTAACATCCCACCTTCCTCTCTGAATTCATTACCTTTAAAGTGCTGCTGCTGCCAAAAATATTAAAGCTAAAACAAAAATCTGAATAAATAAACTACTCAACCTCCCTAATCGACGAGTTGACCATCCTGGCCCATGCCTAGCTCTTTGACAAGTAATATTTAGACTTCGACAGTAATATTCTCTTGCATCTTACATTTCACAAGATACTTTTTAATGCATTTTTTAGGTTACCTGGCAAGACATTTTTTACAGCGTATAAACTGAAGCAGCACTTGAATCACAATCTGTAAAGTAATTTTGTCAAGTGACATATGTGCTTTCTAATTCCAATTCCAATTCCAATTCTAATTCTAATTTTAATTTTAATTTTAATTTTAATTTTAATTCTAATTCTAATACATTGCATATGTTCTTGGCAATATTTTAGTATTTAGTATCTACTATAATAGATCAGATTTTATATCACTGATCTACTATTATAGATTTTATTAGTATTTTGAATCAGTTTTTTATTTATTTTTATATTTATTTAGTAATTTTGCTCTGTGTTTTTGTCAATTTTAGCAGTAGTTATTCATTTTGTATTAAGTTTTAGTTTTATTTATTTTAAGTAAATTAAAATGACAAATGTTAGCTGAAATGAATCATCTATCTATCTATCTATCTATCTATCTATCTGTCTGTCCATCCATCCATCCATCCATCTATCTATCTATATATCTATCTAAACCTCTCTCTGTCTGTCTGTCTGTCTGTATATCTATCTATCTATATATCTATAATCTGACAATATCTATCTATCTATCTATCTATCTATCTGTCTGTCTGTCTGTCTATCTATCTATCTATATGTTGGACGATTTTTTGGAATTTAGTTTACTATGATACAGAAGTTCTCATCAGAAAAAAAAAAAAGATAGATAAAAAAGTCACTGGGGTATATTTGTAGCAATAGCCAAAAAAAACATTGTATGGGTCAAAATTATAGATTTTACTTTTATGCCAAAAATCATTAGGATATTAAGTAAAGATCATGTTCCATGAAGATATTTTGTAAATTTCCTACTGTAAATATATCAAAACTTAATTTTTGATTAGCAATATGCATTGCTAAGAACTTCATTTGGACAACTTTAAAGGCGATTTTCTCAGTATTTTGTAATTTTTTTTTGCACCCTTAGATTCCAGATTTTCAAATAGTTGTAACTCGGCCAAATATTGTCCTATCCTAACAAACCATACATCAATGGAAAGCTTATTTGAAAAATTGACACTTAATACTGGTTTTGTGGTCCAGAGTCACATATGTTATTTTGATTCTTCTCTATTAGCTAGTAATTATTCTTTATGACATCACTAGGATTCTTCAGTGGATTTGTCATAGAGACTGAAGCAAAACACCTCCTCATTCATGAGTCAAATGTGAGTCAACATCAGCGCAGCTCAAGTGTGAGGGACTACAGCGGTTCCTCTGAGCAATCCCACCACGCACTTCAGCAGACAGATGTACTCTGGGTTGCCCTGGCAACATGTTCTGCCTCTGCCCTCACTGACAGAATACAGGATGTGCGAACAGAGTCAGTTGACTGCACTTCACTTACACTGATAACTGTGGTGGTGGCATGTCTTAACATTACAAAAAAGAGACATTTTGAGGAGCTTAATGGGTAAGGCTTGCTATGAAGCGTGTATATAAAATGCATCATAGATATATACATGCATTCACAATACATCCTTACAGATTCAACCTTAAAATGTAATGCATTAAAACCCAAGATCAATACCAAATTGCATTGTTTGTTTTGCATTTATGGTGTCGTCTTCCTATATTTTGTCTTATTATGTACTGCTAAAGAAATAAATAAGCTAAACCATAAAAAAAGTTATGTTAACATGTTTTATAAAGTATTATACTCCTTAAAGTCGTGAGTATGAATACGAATGATGTATTTGTAATATTTATGTAACTGGGTACAGCTATTTATAGAAAATGTAATAGATTAAATTAGAATTTTAGAATGTATATAATGAATATTTTAAGAATGCATCATAGCACTTTTCATTAATTAATGTATAAAATACGCACTCGAGTGTGAAGAACTATTATGAATGACACATTTATACATCATAAAGACATTCTAGACTAATAATAAAAATGTCATACTAACCAAAACGTAAACATTTAAAAAAAAAAAAAAGCTATTAAGACTCATTATGAGTATCCAACAATAAACATAGTGAGGGTTTCACTGCCGTTACATTTAAAATAATGTGAAACACGACAGGTTTCTTTTCACTGCCTTCAGCCTGTATGAACATATTCTTAAAGGTACATTCTGGAACAATAGGACCATTAGTCTTAATGTAATGGGGCTTCTCTATTAAAACAAACCCTTCTCATGACAGTGAAGTGCCATTGTGTGTAAAACGGCGCTGAGTAGGTGACCAGACGTAATTAGCGTGCAGAAAGAAAGAGAGCCAATCTAACTCACCCGCAGAATTTCCTCCACACAGCTGGAGTCGTTAGACAGGCTGACCTGTGGAGAAATGGATAAGAAATCTCTCATTAAAAAAGGCTACAATGAACACGTGAAAGAAGAGAGAGAGAGAGACAAGCTGTAACGAAAGCAACCAAAAAAACAAGGTTGTAAATTATTCACTTTTGTGGAAACGTGTAATTAAAGGTCATTGACAATTTTCAGAAAAGCCCAGTGAGCTGCCTTGCTGTCTACATGGACTTCTAGCGAAGGCAGAGTTGTAAATAAAATAGAAGCTCCTGAGTTCCTGATTGGATCAGGATCAGGAAATTCTGTCATTAATTACTCACCCTCATGTCGTTCCAAATCCGTAAGACCTCCGTTCATCTTCGGAACACAAATTAAGATATTTTTGATGAATTCTGAGAGCTCTCTGACCCTCCCATAGACAGCAATGTAATTACCACGATCAAGGTGCAGAAACGTAGCAAGGAGATCAGTAAAATAATCCATGTGACATCAGGGGTTCAACCGTAATTTTACGAAGCTACGAGAATACTTTTTGTACACAAAGAAAACAAAAATAACGACTTTATTCAACAATTTGTCTGCTCCACGTCACCCTGGTGCCATTTTGGAGAATATCCACTGAACGCAAGCAGCGTATGCTATTCTGTGTCAGCTGCGTCACGCAGATACATAGTTTTCGTTCAAATCAAAGCGTAAACAACGTAGACATCGTTTCCGTGTGACGCAGCTGACACAGAATAGCATACGCTGTTGGCGTTCAGTGGATACTCTCCAAAATGGCGCTACGGTGACGCAGAGGAGACGAATTGTTTAATAAAGTCGCTATTTTTGTTTTCTTTGCGTACAAAAAGTATTCTCGTAGCATGGATTATTTTACCGATCTCCTTGCTACGTTTCTGGACCTTGATCGTGGTAATTACATTG
>NW_015624555.1:278669-280456 GCF_001515625.1 Sinocyclocheilus rhinocerous | reverse complement strand
ATCCAATATTTGGTGATAATATAGCATAATGAGTGATTTATAAGCAATTTTTTGAGGCCAGGTCATTTTTGCCCTGGAACATCACATCCATCCATCCATCCATCCATCTATCTATCAAATCATTTTATTTAAAATGGGCAAGAGGAAATAAAGTGGCTAACATATGTCATTAGTGCATCATAATACAAATGTGGGGTCCATAAGCTGGCACAATGGAAGTGATCCGGTTCAGTCTGGGACAGGCAAGGTGTTTTTCCAAAATGAGGTTAGAAGGCAGCAGCTCTCCAAGTAGGCAGCTCACTAGGTTTTGGAACAGAGCGAAATACCAGAGCTGAAATTCTCAAACGAAAGTCCCACAGCACACCTTTGAAGACTGATTAGTTGCGAGATGACTTCATAATTGAGTGTGTCAGAAGAGGAGGCTCTTGGATAATGGAGGCTCACGGTTCTCACACCAACGCTTCTCAAACGCAGGCTGGGAATTGGATAATCACCAGCTTGCATCTGAGCATCATAAGGCATGGAAATGTCAGCGAGTAAGCATGTAACCACAATGATTCTCCGACACTTAACAGACAGAAGATGAGAATACTAATTAAGGGCTAGCAAGGCCCCTGTTGACTAATAGTGTGCAACTGGCACAACATAAGAGACCAAAAGAATGATTATAATTGCAAATTCATTGCACAATAAATCATATATTTTCCCTAGAATTAACTAGTTCATCTTCTAGAGATTAATCTTTTTTTTTTTTTGCTCTGAGCACTTCCAAATCTCTACTGAATGCAGAGGTTTACATATTCATGTCCAGACAATAATCTGAATAACAGCTGCTTTACATTCTCTCACACTGGCCAGAAATTGCATAAACACACAGACACAAATGCTTGGCCAAAGCATTGCATGAGCGCTGTCCCTGTTTTATATACAGTAACAAGAGTGACCAGAGTTAAATTCAGATATCTGTGACATTAAACTGATGTGTTATTAAAGTAGCTAGCTATAAACATGTCAACAGTTGAATAACTTTAACTAACTTTCTCATCAAGAACCTCAACAAACTATTGCTTCTCAATGATAGTTGTTGACATGAAAGAGAAAACCGACAGAAATATCAAATATTCACTGAATATGAATTTGTTTCTGTCATGCAATTAAGCAACATCATGAATATCAATAATGACTTTAAAATATGCTTTTGTGTTTTGTCATTAGATAGTAAAATATATCCATTCGTTTTCCAAACCACTTATCCTCTGTATGGTTGTGGGCATTTATATATAAAAAATTATATTATTTATTAAAATGTATTAATACTAATGGTAAATAAATAAGAATGTATTAGAATTGTTATTACATTAAAATTTTTTGCTCAAGACACATTTCTTATTAACAATGTTGAAAACAGTTGTGCTGCTTAATATTTTTGTGGAAACTGTGATACATTACCATTTAAAAGTTTGGGGTAAAATAAATTCAACAAAAATAATTAGGAATATTGAGAGCAAATCATCATATTAGAGTGATTTCTGAAGGATCATGTGACACTGAAGACTGGAGTAATGATGCTGAAAATTCAGCTTTGCATCACATGAATAAATTACACTTTAAAATATATTCAAATAGAAAACAGTTATTTTAAATTGTAATAATATTTCACAATATTGCTGTTTTTACTGTGTTTTTGATTAAATAAATACAGCCTTAGAAAAGCATAAGAGACTTCTTTTAAAAACATTTAAAAAACGTAATTATTACAAACTATTGACTGGTAATATATATATATA
>NW_015624555.1:277782-278644 GCF_001515625.1 Sinocyclocheilus rhinocerous | reverse complement strand
ATAATTATTATTATATATAATTTAATAAATATAATTTATTTATTTTTAATATATTTTTTATGTCCTGCCTAGAATATATTTAAGGACTTTGTGGATTTCAAGACTCAAGGCACATAATATCCTGTTCCCATAGAAACAGAATGTTGGAGCTCAGCCGCTCTAATCAGATGTTGCTCTGCCATTGTCCTGCTCTGCTCTGATATTAAGAGTGTGGCGTAGAGAGCCCATTCCTCTGACACGGGAGTTAATTTCTCCATTACCTGTGTTGAACCCCATTTCCATTCCAGTCGTGACACTAAAAGCTGCTTTGTGGTGTGCTCTGAATGCAAAGCTCGCTCTTATTGCCTCTGGCCTGACAGAAAATGTCAGTAATATGAAGGAGGAATTGTTCCCACTGCTAAATTGTTTATGCCAGAGAAAGTCTCATTTTTGTTCAAGAACAGCTGAAAGTTACAGTCGCTCTTATCGAAATTCCTCCAAAATAGAACAATTTGGAAAGCATGCAAAAGTTACAGTAAAATGTAATGTGCGTGAGCAAGAGGTTGATATTAAAAGTGTTTGCCAGAGCCTTTGGGGAGAGCAAATTGCTTTTATAATCATGTCATGTGTATATTTAGAGGCCCGAAGAGAACCTCAGTGAGTCACCCGTATACCTCACATCCCCCCCACCGTATTCAGAGAGATGACGGAAATAAGGGACCGTCCAGCTGTGATCTTATTTCCGCGTTTCAGCAGGGAACCTCTCAGTACTTGCAATACAATGCGATTGAATGGGTTTTCAAATTATTTCTGTGCGACCATATTCCATTGTGAATCAAAAAGGCTTCTTGGGTTAAGATTATTGGAGAGTAAAATATTGCAG
>NW_015624555.1:273800-277710 GCF_001515625.1 Sinocyclocheilus rhinocerous | reverse complement strand
TATATATATATATAAAATAGCTAATTGCAGCAGCATTTATTATATTATATTATATAACATATTTCTATATATTATATTATATTATTATTATCTTGGTGCAGAGGAACAATTATGTGCATTAATATGCAGTAACTTATGCTTTTTAATGATTCCATATTTTTACCTGAAATATCTTTGTACTCATGGCATTATAAAATGCTACTGCTATGAAGTGAATAATATTCATAATGTAATGAATAAAGAAATGGACACATTTTTGGTTGATCTTTTCTATTAATCTCAGTGGTCCAATATAATGGACACGGACTATTTTTATCATAATTTTCTTATACGTATATGCAGCAACTGACATTTTTAATTACTAAATTTGGTTCATTTGTAAAGTTTTCCATCTCAAGACTGAGGAGGATACATGTTAGATGTGCGTATGAAAGTACAAGATGGTTTGTCTGAATAAATTCAAATGTGAAAATTGGATGCAGCTACATCTCTTTCAAACCCATGGTTTTAAAGTGACTCTCATGCATACGGAACAAAGAAAAGTGTGAAAAAAACAAAAACAAAAACGAGTGATCTACTCAACGTTGCCAGCTTTAATCATAGTGAATCACTCCAGTGTGTCTTTTTTTCTGGGACAAATTTAGAATGATGTCTTTCTGTCTCCCTACAGGAAAAAAAAAGAACTTTTTAATTGGCAGGTACAGAGATCACTGGAAGTGTCACTAATTTCTGCAAATTTCTTTTTTCGGCTCGGCTGTGGAGAACGGAGGAGGTGTCAGTCACATCGTTCTGCACGACTGCAGAAACTTTTCAGTGAGAGAGCAGACCTATTCCTTTGAATTATCAGAGGATCCGCGGGAATAACACGGTGACAATTACTGGGTCAGGAGCGCATGTTTTCTCTGAAATAGCTGTTCAGAGAGCGTCTGTGCATCAGCAACAGATAAGATGTATTAGTCTTTTTCTTAAAGGGGGAAGGGGGAAAAAAGAGCCCGGTATTGACGTGGGGAACTGCTCTGGAACAGTCTGCCGAGCTCAAATAGCATTTAAGATGTGGAAGAGTGGCTCTGGGAGTAAATAGGCAGATTTGAAAAGCAAAATGAGAGAGGCTGAAAGACAGGCAGAGTCCATCTAAATGCCTGACAGTGGATTGAGAAACAAACAAGGAAAGGCAGATGATGGATGACATTGAAAAGGCACACAGAGCTGATGGTGGTGGCATGCGCATTGCCATGGATATACTCATATCTCGATATGGATGAGTGGGCAGATGAGAAGAGAGAAGAAGTTAAAATCT
This sequence comes from Sinocyclocheilus rhinocerous, assembly GCF_001515625.1. Taxonomy (NCBI): domain Eukaryota; kingdom Metazoa; phylum Chordata; class Actinopteri; order Cypriniformes; family Cyprinidae; genus Sinocyclocheilus; species Sinocyclocheilus rhinocerous. The sequence continues at coordinate 276,413 of NW_015624555.1, read as the reverse complement.
TTCCATAATGTGTCATGAGAAGAAGCGACAGAAAAAATCTCTGAGAAACAAGTCAATTTGGGTGCACATGTCTATGCAGGATAGCACAGATTGGGTGACGCCAAATGAAAAAGCAATGGCCGGTGTCCAATATGCAAATCCAAAAGACCATAGGGCAGCCAGGAAAAGAGCTCCAGAGACATGCAGAATGGAATATTAAACCCACAACAATCATGAGAATCCGACCTTGCTCTGAAAGCACACACAGTCTCAAAGGCTACCTTCACACAGTCAATGAACCAGTTTAAACCAGTAATACATAAATAAATAAACAAACACACACGTGCACAAACCCACCCACACACACACACACACACACACACACACACACACACGCACACACACACATTACTGAGCCAGAATCATTCATTGGAATCAGAAGTAGAATCATTCCATAACCATGACATCAAACACAAAACAAAACAAAATAAGACAAGACAAAACAAAACAAATTGCAAAACAAACAAATAAACAAAAAACAAAACAAAAACACAAAGCAAACAAACCAAGAAGACAAAACACATAAAAAACACAACACAAGACAAAACAAAACACAATAAAACAAAAGACAAGACAAGAAAAAAAAAAACACAAAACAAAACACAAGACAAGACAAGATAAAACACAAAACGAAAAATACAACACACCACAAGACAAGGCAAAACAATAACACAAAACAAAAGAAGACAAGACAAAACAAAAAACACAAAACATGAAAACAAAACAAGACAAGACAACAACAAAAAACACACAAGACAAGACAAACACAAAAAAAACAAGACAAGAGACGACAAGATAAAAACACAAAACACAAAACACGAAACAAAACAAAACAAAACAAAACAGTTTTTGAGTCTTGATCAAGAGATTTTTCAAACTGACATTAGAGAATTTACAAGACAAGATAAAACACAAAACGAAAAATACAACACACCACAAGACAAGGCAAAACAATAACACAAAAAGAAAGAAGACAAGACAAAACAAAAACACAAAACATGAAAACAAAACAAGACAAGACAACAACAAAAAACACACAAGACAAGACAAACACAAAAAAAACAAGACAAGAGACGACAAGATAAAAACACAAAACACGAAACAAAACAAAACAAAACCGTTTTTGAGTCTTGATCTTGATTAAGAGATTTTTTAAACTGACATTAGAGAATTTGGTTATGGAATTTGGATGTCACTCTTGTTTATAACCAACCTGTTTGTGAACACAACCACATTTAGCTCTATAAAACAGGACAGACAACCGTATTCTGCTGTTGTGTGAATGTAGCAAAAGAATGCGACTGCAAGGAAGCATCAGGCAAAAAATTAAAAATACATAAAACACGAAGGGAGTATAATTGTGAGGCGGGTTTGTTTGCCAAGCAAATGGAGATGTGTGTCTCTAGAAGCCTGTCAGAGCGTCTTTTGATCTGTCATGTGTAATAGAGTCTTTGAGCTGAGAAGACAGACAGCGAGAGAGAAAAAGAAAGCAGGTTCACTCTCTCTGGCTTCTTGCCCTCGCTCCAACCTGTCCAATCATACATGATTTAGTGTGACCAGACCAAATGTAGTTGTTAAGGAGGCACCTTCACACAAGCTAGGCCATGAAGAGTAGCCTCTAGATGTGTTGACAAAACCAGTTCTACACTTGGATAATGTAATGCAATCTCTTTCAAGTTTCTTCAAGGACCCCTACTGTTAGAAGACACAGCCTCGAGAAACCCATTCAATATTTAACACGTCTCTCGACAGCATTTCCCTTTTGTAGACACCTTAACATCTGCTATTCAGCACTACTATATGCACTGTATTAAATAGCAAGCTACAAGGTGTGACATTCAATAACAACAATGTTTGAATGATTGAATATAAACATTCATCCCTTGGATTGAAATTCTTCAACATACGACTCGCAGATGCAGGACTGACACTGCTGAATACTATGAGATGTACATTTTGGTCATGTCGACTGATAAGTCAGCCGAGAACTTGAGGTGGGACTGGGGGTGATGCAATGACAATATGCTGTTTTTTGTTTGTTTTATTTATTGGTCTGACTCGGAATCAATTATAAAATAAATAAATAAATAAATAAATAAATAAAATACATTTAAAGTGCAATTCATTTAGTGACTTTAATAAACATCATCTATAATGAACATGTTACTAAAAAATTTAGTTTTTGATGAATTAAAGTTCATTATCATTCATATCATGTAGTTGGAAATCAATCAATCAATCAATCAAAAAACTGATATTATATTATAGGTTTAATCATGATCTCTGAAGACTCCCATGACCATTCATTCATTCATTCATTCATAAAGATCAAGATGTATACACTCACATGGAGCCTTTAATTTTAATTTAGTTATTTAGTTAGATGGATGTCACAGTAAACAATCACAAAATAAAATAATACAATTAAATAAAATAAAATAAAATTAAATTAAAAATAAAAAAAAATAAAATAATAGATAAATAAATAAATACTTGTAAATGTAATTAAGCACATGTATCCATGCCTCCTGAATATAGCCTTTGATTTAATAATAATAATAATAATAATAATTA
>NW_015624555.1:260231-273573 GCF_001515625.1 Sinocyclocheilus rhinocerous | reverse complement strand
GTTAGATGGATGTCACAGTAAACAATCACAAAATAAAATAAAATAAAATAAAATAATAGATAAATAAATACTTGTAAATGTAATTAAGCACATGTATCCATGCCTCCTGAATATAGCCTTTGATTTAATAATAATAATAATAATAATAATTAGTTAACGTTAAGTTATATAACAAAAAGATTCAAATCCCATGTCATCTTTAAATCAAAAGAGCACTTGCAAGGCAACAAATGCCTTGCAAAAAATAAAATAAAAAATAATGTCCATGAGCAAATCCTTTGAGAGTCATGTCAATGAATGAAGTCTTAAAAGGCACGCCTCTGCTTCCTGCTGCATTCAGTACTGTCAACTCTAATCGATGTTCCTGGTATTCCAATTATTTAAGTATTTTTTTAAAATTCCTTTTTACTTCAATAAAATTAAGAGAGAAATGCAAAGATCGTCCTGGTGCCGGCTGACTCAATAATGTGCTTGTTCCAGCAATTTTCATGGCTTTTGCCAAATATGCTTTTCACAGCAGTTCCATTATCAAGCAGTTTATTAAATTCAATCTTTATAATTGACTATTTGTTCATTTCTTTGTCGACATTCCTGTCCACTTATCAATGCCTGGCTGGAAGACATGTGTCTGTTTTCAATATTACATATTCTGAGGGCTGGTTTCCCACATCTAACCTGTTTTCCACACCTCGTTTACGATTGAACTCAAGGCGGATTGTTAAGTCACAACCGATTCAAAGTAAACACACTTCTAACCCACCTCTAAACTCTAACAGGAAGGATGTCACTCTCATTTCACAAGTTTGTCTTCCGTTGAGCAACTGCCAAGAGAGTGGCAAGCCACGACATACAACTTCTGCTGAATATGAGTGACATGAGGACATTTCCTCAAACATGTCACAAACTCTTCTCAGATTCAAGAGAAGTCAACTTGATTTTTAGATTTTATTAAGATAAATAAGTAGTGCTTGCTTGCGCAAAACTCACTGCTAGAATGATTCAGCAGTGTTGTGAGTAGTTGCTAGTGCATAGCTATGAAGTTATAAAGTTGTTTAACTGTTTTTTTTTAGCACACAGTATTGCAAGGGTGCTCTGGGTGCTACAGTATTGCTCTGCTTCACAAGTGCAGTGCTGTACCAGGTGAGCTACCGAGCAATTTTACTATGCCAGAAAAGCCATACATATAGAGCTGGTTATGTGATGCAAACAGGGGCATTACAAGGTCCTTTTTAGGGCAGTTTCAGCCCTTTATACAACAATTTAGTAAACAAAAATATTGATATTGTGGGCTACATTTTAAACACAATATTGTTTTATTTTTGCTCTGTTTTGCCAATGAAAACAGCTACAAACAAAGCCACAGCACATCTCAGAGCATCACCGTGGTGTTTTGTTACTAATAGAAACACATATTTCTATATTCCAAATGTCTGTTTTTAAATAACATCACTTTTGAAATAAATTCTAGCAATTCTCACTATTAACTAGTTGCAAGCAGTGCAAAAATGGACTTTGTTGATACTGAATTCGCTTGATTGGTAATAGCCTATAGTGTTAAAATATTCTAATTAAATTTGTTGAGCCTATGTTGAAAATGCTGTTTGCTAAGTGTGAGGACGCTTTTCTAAAATTAAATAATTAGATCTTATATTGTCATTGTACTAAAACAAAGCAAGTTACTGAACTATTATCTGGAAAATATTCAATTTGTTTCAAGATGACAGTTTCATTTTCTACCCACTAAAAGATGGCTAGATGTATAAAATATAAGCTTTAGAAAAATATGTTGTTTTTTTTTCTTCACAAAACTAAATGCAGATTTGGCATAATTTCCTGCTGCTAAAACTTGGCTGTCCAAAGAATATAATAATTATGATTAATCTCTTGGTATCGGTCTTTAGAAAATAGAAAGAGACAGTAAATATATCCAATAAATGTGTAAAATAACCTTAAACATATTTAATATTATAAGTTTGAACTAATTTTAACATGTTAACTCTGACAGTCCAAAAAAAACATATTTTGATGTTTCTTTCTAAATTTAATTTAGACCCGCTTGAGGCACTTTGGCGGTCCCTGAAGCCCAGTTTGAAAACCCTTAGCTTAGAAACCCAAAAGCTTTATCAAAACAACGGATTTGAAGTTTAATTCGCATCTGTATCATAAATGTTGAGAGACAAGTTACATGCTGAAGTTCAATACCTGAAATCAATAGCGCTGCTAGTCTTAGAAAACTCTACTAAGACACATGAAACAAAAAAACACAAAAAAAACTTTGGTCATCTACAGTAAGAGCACTGTCTAATAAAAAAAAAAAAGCCCTTTCTATTCATGTGAAAGCTATTTCTGATCCAAGAAAACCTAGAACACTGGCATCCGATTTTTTATTTTTTTTCCCTCTGTTCAAGAAAGCTTTCAGAGCACATCCATAACCTTGCAGATCTGTTGCTCTGGGCTGTTTTGTGGTCTTTGTGTGAACTCACTGTGGCGTTCTGAATGTGTGTATGTGTGTGTGCGTCTCTGCCTCCGCTGCTCACTTCAGCAGGCCTGACTGGATCTTGTGCACTGGGAAGTTGCCGGTGCGGCGGCAGTCGGGATGTTAACGTGTGTTGACAGTTTGGCATCATTCCACTGAGCATCGTACAATCCCCTGCCACCAGTGCTTAGCCTGACACTAGCCATGAGGCTAAACATCAGCTCAGAACCCCGGGAAGGTGTGTGTGCACCGCTGCTGGCCTCAGGGACCGCGCTCTCCACCGTGACCCTTGGGACCCGTCACCATAACGCTGGAACGGCAGCCAGAGCCACGATAGGTTAGCAGATTACATATTATCAGAGTACTATGTGCACTGAGATGATAACGATAGCATGCTATTTGATGAATCATCTCGTAAGAGCTGCTATCAAGATGAACTTGATGCCGTTAAATCTGACACAGTTCAATTACACAAAACAATCCTTTGGAGATGTTACGAAAAAGAGCTACTGAAAATAAATCTACTGCTCCGTAGAGTGAATCCTGATCGGGAGAAACATTTTTAGAATAATGTATGCTGACTCGGGGATTCACACTCACATCTCCAGACAAGGGTTGGGGAAAATTCTGAATTTAAGAATTGATTCAACAGTCAAACAACAGAGGAATTGAATTTGTTCAACACAACAACAAAATGGGCAATGTGCTAAAATAAAATAAAATAAAATAAAATAAAATAAAATAATACTTTATTACTTTTGCAATACCACACTTGAATCTGTGCTGGCATACTAAATATTAGCAAGAAATCACAGCCATGCTAATATTTGCTCTTGTACTCAATAAATATTTAATAAAATATGGGTGGCATTACAAACACTTTGTATTAATAATCTAATGATTATCATTATTGCGAATTAATGTATTTATTATGAATTTATTGTGATTGTTATGATTATTTAGGATATCATTTAGGATGTAATATGATTAATAATGTAATTTAATAATAATAATAATAATAATATTATTATTATTATTATTATACAAATCTAGGATTATTTAGGATATCATTTAGGATGTAATATGATTAATAATTAATAATAATAATAATAATAATAATAATATTATTATTATTATTATACAAATCTAGGATTAGATGGTCTATAAAGTAGATACAAATTTATATAGGTATTATTTCAAACACTTTTTATTAATAACCTAATGATGAAGATGATGATGATGATGATGATTGTAGATATTATTTAGCATCTAACAGCATTAATAATGTAATGTTTCTAGAAATACTCCATATCCTGAGTGAATAATAATAATAATAATAATGATGATTCTAAATATTTTTAATCACTCTGTATGTTGAGTGAATAATAATAATAATAATAATAATAATAATAATAATAATATATGTCTATTAATATGAACAATTCAAAGATTATTAGTAATAACAGTATTATTGTTATTATTATTATTAGTAGTAGTAGTAGTTAATCATTATCAATAATCCTTTAACAATTAATAAAATGTTTCTAGAAATACTCCATATGTTGGGTATATGCTAATATGTCTATGGGTAATGTATAGTAGAAAATGAAATGTATTATTACAAACTAACTTATAGCAGTATTTGATTTTCATTTGATTGTACATCTACAACAGCTTCCTTTATATCACTTGCAATTCAAAAGCTGTTTTGAAATTAAAAAAAGACCGAATGTGAAAATGTAGCTGAATTGAGCTCTGAATGGATCCCAGTCCTGCTCCAGACGGCTGGAGTCTCTCGGACTGCTGGTCCTGGCACACACACACACACCTTTCCCACCGCCGCCGCCTCTCAGTGGAACAAAGATGCCTAATTACCATGCAGATCACAACCTCCCTCAGATGCTTGCAGAGGCGTGACGGGGCAGGAGAAGAAGAAGAAGTGGATAAAAACGGATCCCTAGGACACTCCAAATATGACCACCCAGGCATAAAGTAGGCCCGGTCTGGAATGTCACTGGAGAGGGAGCCACATAATCCCACCGGGACTGAGATTATTAATCTGAGCTCACAAATCATTCAGCCTGCTACCCACGATGCCCTCCAGCAAACACTGCCGCGCAGGCAGAACAGAGTTAGCGGTCTAGCCTGTCCCCTCCTGTGGAAATTAATAAGCTCGAGGACTGGCTCTAACAAATGAGGGAGGTGGAGACCACAGGAGGGAGGGAGAGAAAATAAGGGAAGCGAATGAGAGGAATTAAAGCACATCATCTTCACTAAATCTACCTTTGTTAGCCGATAAATTGGCTGGAATAAATCACTTCTGGCGTGTACAGTTTCGATACAAAGACATTTCTAATGCTAACAAATATAACTGGGGTTCAAATATTACCGATTAGCCTTTAGCAAAGTCAACTTTAACCAAACTAGTCTTTTAGTCCGAAATGCATGGACGCAATTTACAGTGGAAATAGTAGGTGTGATGTGTCGCCAGCCTGTTTTACTAGGGTCAGTTTTGTCCCCATCACTTCTAAAATCAGAAAGAGCAACTGAAGTACAGCTGCAATTCTGGCCCGGATAAATGAGACCCCAGACGACCTCATTATCAGAACCAAAACATTACCACTGGAGCAACAAGTCATATTTAACATGCTGATTCAAGCATTTACCCACTGACCTACAAAACCCCAGGCCTGACAGCAGCTGATAAATGAAGAAATAACGTTTTCAAATGAAAGATCTTACCAGTTCATCTGAGCACTTGAATTAGTCAGCAAAAATGATTATGCCTTCAAATCACTGTATAACGAATGCTGGGGTTTATGTCGAGAAATAGCTCTCTGCTTTTGAAACCGTGCTGTAGAAAAAATATTTATGGACATTGCTAATAAGACAGTTAGACTGTTATGACTGTTAGTTTTATTGCCTTTATAGACGTAATCTTCAGATCAATAACACATACATATAACACATAATATTAACACAGACTATCCAAAAAGTAAATGTGACATCACAACCAAGTTTTTTTTATGAAAACAGTCAAATGTAAAAATTCATATTTTTTATTTGTTTCCTTCATTTCTTCACAGTTACTTTTCACTGTAAACTTTTTCTTTCTTTCTTTCTTTCTTTCTTTCTTTCCAAAATTGTCATATATTATTTAACTTTAGTCAAGTTAATTGTGATAGTTTATAGTAAATAAATAAATACATACATACATACTGTCACACTCACTCACAGTTTGCACTCTGTTTGTGTTCCTGCCCAAGTTAGTTTGTTGTCATGTTTTGATTTTATTATTATATTCAGGTGTGTGTGTGTGTGTGTGTGTCATTATCACGTGTACTTAAGTTCTGTTTTCTTTGTGTTTCTTTGTCAGGTCTTGTCTTGCCTATGTTGTGTGTGTTGGCTTTCTCTGTTGGATTCACCCTGTTTGGATTATTAAAGACTGTATATATCGATCACATTCGTCCATGTGCGTGTTTACACACAGCTAAGAGGTGACACATACAGTACATACATACATACATACATACATATATATATATATTTGTTTCCATAATTTATTCATAGTTTCATTTTACCACTCGCTTATTTTTTATTTTATTTTTTTTCAAAATTGTGATTTGCTTAAAATATTCTTTGAAAAAAATCTAAGAACAATAATTAAAGAAAACTGTTTTTATTAAAATTACACACACACAGCACCTGGGGAAAACAGTTAAGTTACCTATATATATATATATATATAGAGAGAGAGAGAGAGAGAGAGAGAGAAAAAACTAAAAAAAACTACTGAACCAGATAAAGTCAAACTTTCGGGTTACTTACATTACCGATAATGTGCTTCTGGCTTATGTTATTAAATGTTTCACATACTGTTTTTAACTGTTTTCCCCAGGTGCTGAAACTAAACACATTGTGTGAAAGTGTCTCTGACTGCACAAAGCATATGAATATTTAATGAGGCAAGCATTGTTTAGTTTATGATTGGCTGTCTGTTGCTAAACAACTCAGCATAAAATTCAAGAGCTGCGTTGTTTCTCACTGTGTGAACATCTTTTAATGTTCAGCTTCAACTGTCAAAACATTCATTGGCGTTTTTGATTCCACTATTAATGCAGACAAAGATGTTGAAGAAATAATAGGTGAAGACATCGTGATCATCGGAGTTCAGTGTCATTTGAGTTCAGTGCCCTCAGCTGCCAAAAAGACCTTTGTTTGGATCAGTCCCATCGGCATTATGTTTGTATCCAGTAGTTACCTGGAAGACGTCCAGCATTGTAAAAATGCCCTCACTGAAGGACTATTGAGGACGGTTAATGAACTTTTCACAATTATATTACAAAATCCAATTGTTCTATAATGACTCATTTTCAAAGAGTGATGAGTGAAATGTGTTGCTCCATGCAGACGTGCCTCAATGTGTCGATGAAGCATGTTTTCTGCCTTACTGTGATTTAATGGTGCTCAGGCATGTTTGCTCTTGTAGTGTTGACAGTCTTGGCACATTTAACCTCGTTTTCCAGGAAGCCCTGGCCCTGAAAGCACCTGGTCAGTTCTGCTCCCAACAGACCGAATCAAGGTCCTCGCATGACAGATGTGAAAGTGACAGAGTCATGCAGTCTCACCATATGGTGTCTAGATAACCCCTTGTGCAAATGTTGCATAGCTACCTCAGTTTCACACACACGTCACTTTTCTGCTGTCCCTGGTGTCTGTTCTATTTCCCACTTCTTTCCATATAAACAAACACCTTTATCGCTTTACTACAGTATAGCCGTATAAATGAATCATGAGTGCCTTTGGGGAATGGCAAAGAAAAACACACATTTCAGTAATCATACTATTACGTCCAAGTGCTGTGGTGTCATCACATCACAGTCATAGAATTAGATGGTATTACCATGGTAAAACTTGAGAATTATGAGTAAGAACCAGTTCCAGCTTTGAAAAAAAAAAAAAATGTAATGGAACTAAATTATTTTTAATGGTTCTAAATATGATGAGAGAGAAATACAATAAAAAAATAATAATAATGACACTAGTATTTCATAACTCGGACAAACATTTGAATGACTTTTACTCACTGAATCATTCGAGTGTATTTATCATTAAGTGTTTTTGTTCAGTATAACAATTATACCATTTACTGTCACTTTTGATAGATTCAGTGCTTCCCCGGTGAATAAATTTGACTTCTTTCTTTAAAAAAAAAAAAATTGACCTAAATCAACTGGAACAAACAAATACACACATACATACATATATACAATTTATTTATGTACAAAGTTACTTACTGTTAATAGAATGTCTAAAGTGGACTATCGAAATAAAGTGTTACCTATTATTTTTTTGATTGCTTTCTAGACAGTGACAGTATTAGGTAATACCGAGGTTAAAATGTGGTAATAATGAATACGAAACTGTTCCAGTTCTTAAACAAGTACTGGGATCAAATGATTTTTTATCGCAATTGGTTCTGTTATTGGTAGACAGACAGACAGACAGACAGACAGACAGACAGATGCACTTTTTGTAGTATGTGTAGCATGAAATACATTTATTTCAAAAGATAGATAGATAGATAGATAGATAGACAGATAGATAGATCTTAAATCATAAACATCTCAAACATTTGAACAGAATTAATAAATATATGGTTTCTAAGTATAGTCACATGACTGTGATGAAGTTTTGGTTATGAAATGCAAAAAATACATAATACAAAACGTTAAAATTTGCTTTCTGTACCCTACATGCATCACTATAAACAGTGATAGTATTAGATGTTAATAATGTGATGAAAGAGAAATGTAATATAAAGTACTATAAAACATTAACACTGGTTTGCAAGCAAGAAAATAACATCCAACATAGCCAGAGAAATACGATTCACTGGAAACCAATGAGCCAGTTGTTTTCAACTGGAAATCATTCACAAATCAGTCTCAAACATTTGATCGACTCTTACTGTATCAGTATTTGTATAGTATTTTGAAGTTCATGCCACTACCAAAGGGCCAATTAATGAAGGGGGAAGAGGTGCTTCCTTCCCTAAAAGTAATAAAAGAATAGTTAATTGAATCACAAAAGGTGAAATGTTTAATTAATGTGCCACTACTGTCAACCAAACGAAACTGCAAAAGTGATCCAATAAACCAAGATCACTAAATCAACATCTGTCTCTCAACATTTACCTCATTTGGTAACACTTTATTTTGACATGTCAACCACCGGTCATTAGAGTATTATTAGACTGTCTGCTTAATATCTGCTAATCCTTTATTTTGATGGTCCCCAGACATGATTTTACTGACTACAAGTAACTTTGCAACTACATGTCAACTTATTCCACTAACCCTAACCTATCAGTCTACAGTCTACTGTAATGAGAGTTAGTTGACATGTAGTTGCAAATTAATGAGAGTTAGTTGACATTTAGTTGCAAAGTCAAAGGTGCATTATGGAAATAAAGCATAATCCAGCATTTGTACTTTCTCTCACAGGTACAGTAATTAACAGTTGAGTGCATTTAGACACGTTCCTCCATCCTGAACATCGCACTCGTGTTTTCCTTTCCGGCACAAACGGATCCCCTTAAATCCAATAGCTCTTCATAGAAAACAATAGCTCTTCTGCTGCCTTCCGCTTTTATGTGAAGGGTCTCTCTCTCTCTACCTTGACCTCTGAGCGTTTCCTCCTGCTACAGCTAATTAGCTAAAGCAGTATGTTTCGCTTGCATTCCAATTACGCACTGGAACGTCAACCTAAGTTCCCGCTCTTATCCTAATTATCTGTTACTAATATAAATTTTGGCTGCGGCTCTGCTCGGGAATGATGTTAATGTAAGTGTTCCTGTCAGTCGGAGAGTAATTTGATTTAGAGCGTGTCTACGGTCTAATTAAATATGCTGTTTATGCGCTGTATGCAACTTTCGGCCGAAGCCCCATCTGCGCTTCATCACTTTGAGAGCTTAAGGGAGCGAGGGAGAGAGAAAAAGAGTGAGAAATTAAATGATTTTAAGGACTTTAAGAGTAGAGGAGCTGTGTAACCTTTAAATGAGGTGTCAATACTCAGCACATGCTCTTCGTAAAGTCAAGAATTGTAATATTTTTGGAAGCAAACAAATTCAAAGATGGAAAAAGTTCAGCACAATTACAAAGTACTGTCTTGAATGTGTCTGTATAAATATAGCTCAACAAATGTCAATGCAATCTCTCTCTCTCTCTCTCTCTCTATATATATATATATACATTATATATGTATATATATAATTTTTATTAAAAATAAAAATTATTTAAAGAAAATAATTTATTTTCAACAGTCATTAATCCAGTCTTCAGTGTCACATGGTTCTTCAGAAATCATTCTAATATGCTAATTTGGTGCTCAAGTAACATCTCTTATAATTGTCAGTGTTGAAAATAGAAGAGCACATGTTCTGCTTTATCTGTTTCTAGAAACCATGATTGCCTTTTTTTTTTTTGCAAAAATGTACAACCATGATTGCCTTTTTTTTTTTGCAAAAATGTACAAATATTTATTGTCACTGATAAATGTATCAATTAAATTTTAATTCTGATACATTTAATACATCCTTGCTGAATTAAAGTAAAAAATCACTAACTCCAAACTAGGGCTGCAACAACTAATCGATCAAATCGATTATTATCGATTACGAAAATGTGGAATAGTGTGTTTTTGTCAATAAAATAAAAAAAGAAAATTGTTTGTTTTTAATCCGATTAATCGAAAAAATAATCGACCAACTAATCGAGTATCAAAATAATCGTTAGTTGCAGCCCTACTCCAAACTTAATTAAATAAATATGTTTATTATTATAATATAATAAACTACTATATTTTTTATATAATGCATTTTATAATTTAATTTAATTTAATTTAATTTAATTTAAGTTTAGTTAATTAAGTTAAGTTTAGAATAGTTTAGTTTAGTTTCAATCAATCAATCAATCAAACTTTATTTATAAAGCACTTTAAAAACACCAAAGTGGACCAAAGTGCTGTACAGAAAAATAAAATTCATACAAGACATAAAATACAATTAAAACACATTAAGAGACCATAGAAAAATAAAATAAATAATCAAATATCAACATCAGGTGTCAAAGTCCAAGGAACAAATATATGTTTTAAGAAACGATTTAAATAAAGACAATGAAGAGGCCTGCCTAATGGGCAGAGGCAAATCATTCCATAATTTAGGAGCTGCCACAGCAAAGGCACGGTCCCCTCTAAGTTTACGCTTTGTTTTTAGCACATTCAGGAACAGCTGATCAGTTGACCTGAGAGAATGGGTGGGCATGTAAGGGTGTAGCAGCTCAGAAATGTAAGGTGGGGAAAGCCCATTTAGGGATTTAAAAACAAATAGAATAATTTTCAATTGAATCCTAAAATGTACGGGCAGCCAGTGAAGTGAAGCTAAAATGGGGGAAATGTGCTCATATTTACGTGTTCCAGTTAAAAGACGCGCTGCAGCGTTTTGCACCATCTGCAAACGAGCAACAGAAGACCCACTAACCCCCACATACAGTGCATTTCAGTAATCTAGACGAGTGGTTACAAAGGCATGGATTACCGTCTCAAAATGTTGCCTTGGAAGATATGGCTTTATTTTGGCCAGCTGCCTCAATTGGAAAAAAAAAACTTGATTTAACTACTGCCCTGATCTGACTGTCGAGCTTAAGATCCGAGTCAATTTTCACCCCTGAGTTAGTGATGGTTGGCTTGATGTTCTGAGCCAAGGCACCCAAATCAACCGGAGGGCTCCCAGTGGTCCCACCAAAAACCATCACTTCTGTCTTGTTTACATTGAAACTTGAAAATTGAACTTAATTGAAAAATTAAGAGCCATCCATGCCTTTATATCCTCAAGACAATCAAGTAGCGGTCTGACAGTGTCATTCTTTCTAAGTGGCACATAAATCTGGCTATCATTCGCATAACAATGGAATGACAAGCCATGCTTCCTGATTATTGAACCAAGGGGGAGCAAATAAAAGAAAAGGAGAGGGCCTAAAACTGAGCCCTGCGGTACCCCACAAGAGAGAGGAGCCGAAGAGGACACAGAGTCACCACAGCTAACACAGAAAGTCCGGCCTTTTAAATAGGACCTGAACCATTGGAGCGCTATGCCCTTGATGCCCACCCACTGCTCCAGACGAGAAATGAAGATTGTATGGTCCACAGTGTCAAACGCAGCAGCTAAATCAAGAAGTACCAGAATAACACAATCACCAGCATCAGTAGCTAAAAGGATATCATTAAAAACCTTTAGAAGTGCAGATTCTGTGCTGTGTAGAGGTTTAAAATCGGACTGGAAAACTTCAAGAATATTGTGATCTTTCAGATAGGCCATTAATTGACTACAAACTATCTTTTCGAGGATTTTTGAAAGAAAAGGTAGCTTGGAAATAGGTCTAAAATTTGCAAGATCTGTAGGATCCAGACCAGGTTTTTTTAATCAGAGGTTGGACTACTGCATGTTTAAAATTTTCAGGGACCACACCTGATGACAGGCTGCTATTAACAACTGCAAGAACAGATGGCCCTACAGTGGGAAAAACCTCCTTGACAAGTTGAGGAGGGACAGCATCATATGGAGAACCTGAGGGCTTCAGATGACCAACAATCTCATGTAATACTGCCAAAGTCACAGGATCAAACTTGTCAAAGACAGCAGAGCAGAGGACAGAGACTGAAGGATCATAAGAAGGAGGTGAGATAAGAGCCCTGGTGGAAGTAACCTTATCAATAAAAACAGTTGAAGCCTCATCAACACAGACCGTTTGCGGGACATTAAGAACTGAATCGATAGTCTTAAACAAAACACAAGGCTTGTTACAGTTTGACAATTTCAGAGACATAATTTCTTTTAGCATCTTTCACAGTGTTCTGATAATGACGCCAGCATTCCCTTAGTATTTGAAATGACACATGCAATTTGTCCTTTTTCCATTTGCGCTCAGCCCTACAGCACTCACGTCTGACAGCACGAACCGTGTCATTCAGCCATGGCTCAAATTTAGTTTTTGGCTGCCTGATTTTCAAAGGAGCCACAGTATCCATAGCAGTTTGACAGGTAGAGTGCAACCATGAGCTAAGCGCCTCTGAATCATTACATATAGACTCCGGTATAGCACAGTTCTGACTGAAAACAGATGCAAACTGAACAGCAGTGGAAGGGTTAAGGATGCGACAGGGGGCGAACAGCAGCACGAGGTTCAACTGTGTGTAGTTTAGTTTAGTTTGGTTACTGAGATCCTCATTTGTTCATATTGTGGAAGTTTTGGTTGTAAAAACCAAAATGCAAAAAAATACATAACACGAAATGAGACTTTCTGTACCCTCGCTGCATCTCTATAAATGGAATCCACACACAAACAAAATAAATTGTGTGCTCACCCAAAACAAAATTTACCCAACTAAACAACATGAGGCTATATCTGCACTGAACAGTACTGGATGAAGCATACAGGCATTTAGTACCACACACACACACACACACACACACACACACACAGCTTCATCAAGCCAAACAAACACATATTCCATCATGAACACACCCGTGTGTAAGACCACCGAAGCGCACACAAACACACACACACACATCCACACGCAGAGCGTTCATTTGCACCCAGTCTCTCCAGTGACTGTGTGGCAGGCAGTGTGTGCGTGTGCGTAAAGGCTGCCTGTCTCTTGGGGCATTTCCTTGAGATGATTTGTCGGTTGCCTTGTCTCTCCTTACTGATGGCTCCTCAGGCCCATTAATATTCATCTGAGAGGGAGTCGGGCACGAGACACACACACACACACACACACACACACACACACACACACACACAC
>NW_015624555.1:254062-259270 GCF_001515625.1 Sinocyclocheilus rhinocerous | reverse complement strand
ACATGGAAAGACACAGGGCTTAAGTAATGGGACTAATCAAGGAAATTAACGGGAACCAGCTGAAACAAATTAACATAATTGACACGAGGGAGAATCTAGGTAATGGGGAGAACATGGGGAGAAAAACACAAGACACTGGAACACAGGACTTGACAATCTGACGGTCGAGTTTAAAATCCGAGTCAATTTTCACCCCTAAGTTAGTGATGGTTGGCTTGATGTACTGAGCCAATGCACCCAAATCAACCAGAGGGGTCCCAGTAGTCCCACCAAAAACCATCACTTCTGTCTTGTTTTCATTGAAACTTAAAAAAATTAAGAGCCATCCATGCCTTTATATCCTCAAGACAATCAAGTAGCGGTCTGACAGTGTCATTCTTTCTAAGTGGCACATAAATCTGGCTATCATTCGCAGAACAATGGAATGACAAGCCATGCTTCCTGATTATTGAACCAAGGGGGAGCAAATAAAGAGAGAAAAAGAGAGGGCCTAAAACTGAGCCCTGCGGTACCCCACAAGAGAGAGGAGCCGAAGAGGACACAGAGTCACCACAGCTAACACAGAAAGTCCGGCCTTTTAAATAGAACCTGAACCATTGGAACGCTATGCCCTTGATGCCCACCCACTGCTCCAAACGAGAAATTAAGATTTCATGGTCCACAGTGTCAAACGCAGCAGTTAAATCAAGAAGCACCAGAGTAACACAATCACCAGCATCAGTAGCTGAAAGGATATCACTAAAAACTTTTAGAAGTGCAGATTCTGTGCTGTGTAGAGTTTTAAAACCAGACTGGAAAACTTCAAGAATATTGTGATCTTTCAGATAGGCCATTAATTGACTACAAACTATCTTTTCGAGGATTTTTGAAAGAAAAGGTAGCTTGGAAATAGGTCTAAAATTTGCAAGATCTGTAGGATCCAGACCAGGTTTTTTAATCAGAGGTTGGACTACTGCGTGTTTAAAATTTTCAGGGACCACACCTGATGACAGACTGCTATTAACAACTGCAAGAACAGATGGCCCTACGGTGGGAAAAACCTCCTTGACAAGTCGAGGAGGGACAGCATCATATGGAGAACCTGAGGGCTTCAGATGACCAACAATCTCATGTAATACTGCCAAAGTCACAGGATCAAACTTGTCAAAGACAGCAGAGCAGAGGACAGAGACTGAAGGATCATAAGAAGGAGGTGAGATAAGAGCCCTGGTGGAAGTAACCTTATCAATAAAAACAGTTGAAGCCTCATCAACACAGACCGTTTGCGGGACATTAAGAACTGAATCGATAGTCTTAAACAAAACACAAGGCTTGTTACAGTTTGACAATTTCAGAGACATAATTTCTTTTAGCATCTTTCACAGTGTTCTGATAATGACGCCAGCATTCCCTTAGTATTTGAAATGACACATGCAATTTGTCCTTTTTCCATTTGCGCTCAGCCCTACAGCACTCACGTCTGACAGCACGAACCGTGTCATTCAGCCATGGCTCAAATTTAGTTTTTGGCTGCCTGATTTTCAAAGGAGCCACAGTATCCATAGCAGTTTGACAGGTAGAGTGCAACCATGAGCTAAGCGCCTCTGAATCATTACATATAGACTCCGGTATAGCACAGTTCTGACTGAAAACAGATGCAAACTGAACAGCAGTGGAAGGGTTAAGGATGCGACAGGGGGCGAACAGCAGCACGAGGTTCAACTGTGTGTAGTTTAGTTTAGTTTGGTTACTGAGATCCTCATTTGTTCATATTGTGGAAGTTTTGGTTGTAAAAACCAAAATGCAAAAAAATACATAACACGAAATGAGACTTTCTGTACCCTCGCTGCATCTCTATAAATGGAATCCACACACAAACAAAATAAATTGTGTGCTCACCCAAAACAAAATTTACCCAACTAAACAACATGAGGCTATATCTGCACTGAACAGTACTGGATGAAGCATACAGGCATTTAGTACCACACACACACACACACACACACACACACACACAGCTTCATCAAGCCAAACAAACACATATTCCATCATGAACACACCCGTGTGTAAGACCACCGAAGCGCACACAAACACACACACACACATCCACACGCAGAGCGTTCATTTGCACCCAGTCTCTCCAGTGACTGTGTGGCAGGCAGTGTGTGTGTGTGCGTAAAGGCTGCCTGTCTCTTGGGGCATTTCCTTGAGATGATTTGTCGGTTGCCTTGTCTCTCCTTACTGATGGCTCCTCAGGCCCATTAATATTCATCTGAGAGGGAGTCGGGCACGAGACACACACACACACACACACACACACACACACACACACATCATGCTCCACATCACCGAGTCCTCATTTATTCATACTGTGGACTACAGTCTGATATCTAAGCCTTCCTGTTACACACATCTACAGGAACCATGAGCCTTAGGTTTGAGACAAAGAGGTCTACAATACCTAGAGAAAAGAATCCGCTAGCATTTCCATTCATCTCAATGGCAGTTGCTCAGCTGGCACAGGAGCCCACCAGAAGTTCATGAATTTCAAATCTGCTATATTTGCTCATGCGTGCTCTGTTTTGCAGTAAAGAATGTTACAAGCAACGGCAAGATCATAGGTCTATCTATCTATCTATCTATCTATCTATCGAATAAATACTTTTATTTGGCAAGGATGCACTAAATGGAATGCATTAAATCAATAAAGACAGTAAACACTTGTATTGTTACAAAATATTTAAAAATACATACTGTTTTTTTTAACTTTCTATTAAAATAATCCTTAAAAAAGTATCACATTTTCCACTAAAAAAAATTAAGTCACGCAACAGTTTTCAACATGAAGAAATGTTTCTTGAGCAGCAAATCATCATATTAGAATGATTTCTGAAGGATCATGTGATACTGAAGACTGGAGTAATGATCGCAGGAAAAAATTACATTTTAAAATATATTCAAACAGAAAATAACAATAATAGTAATAATAATTGTAATAATATTTAATAATTTTACTGTTTTACTATATTTTAGATAAAAAAAAAAAAAACAGACTTGGGAAGCATAAGAGACTTCTTTCAGAAACATAAAAAAATCATACTGACCCCAGACTTTTGGTAGAGTACATTTAGTATTTTAACAGTATTTTAACACAAATGTACGCACAAACACTGACCGGTGAATCAACTCTCACTCAAGCCTCTGGTCCTCATTTCTGGCCTGGATACTCATATTAAAAAAGCAATAATGTGCAGGATTAGAGAATCAAATTTTTTTTGAGAAACTCAACAACAGCGTGGCAGGCTGCCATATGGAGGCAGGGCAGAGATAAGCCCCCGCCAAGAGAAGAATTGTGCTGTTTGTTCTGCTGGAACAAACAGGACCGCCTCGATCTTCAGTACAAAACAATATCCGCGCATCATAAATCAATGATCAGAAGCACTGCCTCATGGAATCCACTGCTCAGCACTTGACCTTTGACTGGCCCAGTCCTAACGTACCACTCTGGTGCCAACAGATGAGAAACATTTAGCCTATTATATGAAATGTCACCGGATTCGGAGTGGGTCCGAATACAGATATCTGCTGCACTCTTACTGGTAGCTAAAAGCATGATCAAAATACCTAAAATACTTCATAGATGAACACGTGTGGGATGGGAGATGAGTAAAGCTGGGTGAATGACAGCTGTGGAAATTTTGTGGAATTTCGGAAGAATTCTGTGGGTGTAGATTCCACAAACACTAGGTCTAGTCATGGCTCAGATCAATGGTTCATAAGGCGTTCTGTGTATGAATGCTATATATTGGAGATATTGATTTGACTGTGTATCTAGACAGATGAAACCCTAACTCAATGGCTCCATTACTTTTCCAGTTGTTCAAGATTTACTGGATAACGATAAAGGATATGTTTTTACTCACAATTTATACCTGATAAAATATTCAAAACTAGCTTGAAAACAAAAAAAAATGTCCATGGAATAGAGTTTTTTTGTTTGACATTCCACTGTAAAGCCTGAGTGTGAATGAAAAGCACACAGATCAGACACTATCTACAGCATCGAAACACATTAACACGTGCCTGGACACAGCTGGAAGACTCATACAATTCATTTCCTGGTTCTCGTCTGCCTTATTAGTTGCAAAATGCAGAACAGAATCAACAGGGCTTATTGCAGATAGATATAGAATATATACACACACACACCAAACAAAATTACCCTCATAAGACACAAAGAAGGCAGGCATGTTGTTTCATAAAACTAATCCACAGCGTAAAGGACAAACCCCAGTGTGACGCCTGCGGCTGAAGAGGAGTGGCAGCTAAACGCAGGCGACTCTCCTCCTTTCATGAGGCCATCACTATAAAATATCTGACACGGTACAATACTGGGCTCCATTTGTAAGATGCCCCGCCACTACACTTCCATAAAGCAGCCGACAGCGAGAGAGAGAGAGAGAGAGAGAGGGAAAGTATCTCCAAAGAGAGCCGCCGTCCTCAGCGGAATCGGAATTTAGTAGTTACTAAGCCACTGGTCTGAGAGCTGTGCTTAAATATTATTACTGCAGCAAATCTAGTTTGGCTCAGCGCTGATGCCGTGGCTTTAATGCCCTACATGAGGCCCCAGTGTACTTGACGCTGGCGAGGGAGCCCTTTCCTGCCCTTGTGAGGGCCGGTGTTTATTATATCAGCTGTAATTGTCTCTAACATAGCTCCGTGCTTGGGATAGAGTTAGAGCAGTGCGTTAGGAAGGCCTCAAGTTGCGAAAAAGAACCCCAAAGAGACATATTTCAAGGTGGAAGTGGGGTGTGTACGCTACCGTTCAAAAATGTGGGGTCTTTTTTTAAAGCAATGAGTAATGTTATTTAGCAAGGATGCAAATTAAATTGATCAAAGTGATTTTGAGAATGTTGGTAAGCAAAGAGTTGATGGTAGCCATTGACTTCAATAGAATTTGTTTCCCATACTATTGGAAGTCAATGGCTACTGTTTGCTTACCAACATTCTACAAAATTTATTATTTTGAGTTCAACAGAAAAAAAAAGAAACTCAAACAGGAACAGCATGTAAATAATGATGAAATATAAATTTTTGCGTGAACTGTCCCTTTAAAAAGCTGATTTTTTTTTTTTGAAAAGCTGACAAATGTTTCTTTACAAATATATTAAAATAGAAAACAGTTATTTTAAATTGTAATAATATTTAACTATATATATATATATATAT
>NW_015624555.1:217323-252323 GCF_001515625.1 Sinocyclocheilus rhinocerous | reverse complement strand
TTAACTTCTATAATTCAACATATTTCCCAGTGAAACAGATTATGTAAGAAATAATGCAGGGTGGGGTTTTATTTTATGCGTCAAGATTTGGCTGGATTGTGAAAAGTAGAATAAAAAATAATAAAATAAAATTAAATTAAATTAAATAAAATTAAAAAATTTAAATTAAATTAAATTAAATTAAATTAAATTCATATTCTTATTATTATTATTAAATAACAAAGCTTCAGACAGACAACTAAAAATAAATGCATATATACACTGAACAAAATTATAAACGCAACACTTTTGTTTTTGCCCCCATTTTTCATGGTCTGCGGTTGTGAGGCCGGTTGGATGTACTGCCAAATTCTCTGAAACGCCTTTGGAGATGGCTTATGGTAGAGAAATGAACATTCAATTCATGGGCAACAGCTCTGGTGGACATTCCTGCAGTCAGCATGCCAATTGCACGCTCCCTCAAAACTTTGTGACATCTGTGGCATTGTCCTGTGTGATAAAACTGCACATTTTAGAGTGGTCTTTTATTGTGGCCAGCCTAAGGCACACCTGTGCAATTATCATGCTGTCTAATCAGCATCTTGATGTGCCACACCTGTGAGGTGGATGGATTGTCTTGGCAAAGGAGAAGTGCTCACTAACACAGATTTAGACAGATTTGTGAACAATATTTGAGAGAAATAGGCCTTTTGTGTACATAGAAAAAGTCTTAGATCTTTGAGTTCAGCTCATGAAAAATGGGGGCAAAAACAAAAGTGTTGCGTATATAACATTTTTGCCATCAATAACATATTGGCCAATATTGCTATGTGTGAAAAATTCGAATTGAAATAAATCGGCATGCTAAAATTTGTAATCGATTTAAATCCCTAATATATGTGAAATCCTTTCCTCCCTTTTCATCTTTGTTCTCACGCTCTGACTGCAGAACAGGCATCAAGCATAGTTCAAGTAGAGAAATGTGTAAATGCTGGAGATGGCAGGAGCCATTTTTCAAACAGACACCGGGGAGCCCTCCCCCTCATCGCCGTGGGTGACAGCGCTGTGATTGGGCGCACAAACTGTCCAACAGCATATGCCTGTCATGACATTTCCACGGCGACCCGGGCTCCACTGATGGGAAAAGGCTGGTGGGAAAAAAAGACAGCTCTGTGCATACTGTGACACAAACCCCCTCCCGCTCAGTGCAGAATCCATTAGGAAGCCCTTTTTCACATCTCTTTTCTGCTCTTCTTTGTCTACTCAGGCACATAAAATGGCCACCAACATTACAGCCAGGCCAATAACACGCTTTTGATGAATTCAGTGCTATTCACGGGGGACATATTTGGCGTGCTGGCGAGATTATCTCTTTTGTTTGTCTTCTTTATTTATTTTGTTGGTACAACATAACATTGCCCTCTTATGAGAATTTATGCAAATGCAGTGAGCCTGGTATGACTGTAATTATGCTCTGATTTATACAGCAGTCACTGACCATTTTGCCATTAGAGGTTGCGGCTGCATTTATTTTATATTTGTCTCTGAGTTCACAGGCAACTTTTTTCCATTCTTTTTAATGATATGATTGACTAAACAAGATAATGAGGTCAATGCATTGTGTAACAGCGTTCCTGATTGCAACATACTGCCACATCTAAAAAGCAACGCACACTCAAAAAGGGACGCTAAAGCATGTGAAATGACTTGACTAGCCATTTAAAGATCATGTACATAAGCAGATTTCATTATTTAATTAGCATATCATAACACTGTATCGTAACCAGACAAGACACAATAATGCGACTGAAGCCAATGCTTTTCCACTGCAAAACATATTATTGCCTCGTTTTGTCTGTAAAATATGTATCATCCTTAAAACAAGAGACATTTATTTGAGAAGCAAACTGCATACAATTTTGAAAGCTGTTATAATATATTGTAAATCTGTTTTAAGGTTTATGAAAATGAGCTTTTTCTCAAAATCTTACAACTATATTTTAAACATCAAATTCTATTCCGATCGGTTGTGATAATGCTACGTCGCACACTGCAGCGTTTTCCATTTTCGTATTTAGTAAACATTAAAACCTGTCGCTCGAAACAAGATACATCAGAATGGGACTAGAGATGTAATCAAAAGTTTTAGGGAACACTTAGGTATAATTAGGTTGGTTTCGCCCCTTGGATGCCAATTATACATGTTTGCATAACACAATTTGCATTCATAATTAGCATAATCAGCTAAATAATTAGCACAACTTTAGCATTAGCATTTAAAGCAGCTAATACAGTACTTAGCACTTAAGGAATTTTTTAGCATCTTTATGTCATCACAATGTGGCTTTTATGTAACAATCACACTTTATTTATATATAAAACAAATATACACACATATATATTTTTTGTTGTTTCAACCTAATATATTTAGGTTGATTCAGTAATGTTAAAGGGGACTAAACGTTAACCCTGATTTAAAAAGTCTGAATTCTGTAAACATGCAACTACTATTTGGACTAAAAACATGACTCAGAAATTAAACAATAAGGACATTTTTTCACCGTCAGATTAAAACATTATGATTATTAAATATGAAACTGTTACAAAAAGCGTCCATTGCCTGCAGGTCATGCTGGAGTCATTGTTTTTCTCCCTTTGTTTCTTTCTAGGTCTCTCGTTTTTCAAACACTCTTGACATTTAACATATGCAGCTCAGGTTTATTTTTCGAGTAAGCTGCACCATAATATGTTGTCATTAGCAATCACAAGCACAGTGTAAGCACATGGCATTATAATGGACTTCCATATATCTACCTGTGAGCTTGTCACTGGAAATGATGTAAATGTCTGTGTCATGTTTAACTGCATGAATAATACCATCTGTTCAGCAGGAGCCTGTAATTGTTCCCATATTAAAAATGCTGACCCCTGCTTTCATTCCCCTTCAAATCTTTCCCTCTCTCTAGGGATCACAGGCTCTCTCTCTCTCTGTGTGTGTGTGTCTGTGTCATTCTCTTGCTTTGACGGGCACAGTGGGCTAATGAAACTCTAGGAAGTATGCTCTGCGGCTCAGAGGGATTATCGGTTCTCCATCAGTCGTATCACCTAACACACACTGGGCACACGCCACACTGTCAAGTGTGTGTATGTGTGTGAAAACACAGGCCAATTGTCATGTTCACGGACACACACTCATACATACTGAAGTGTAAACATTCTTATATGGCTTTTCCACAGATATGGCTCTGGAGCCAGGCAATCTGCTAATCTCTCTCAGGATTAGTTTATAAATATTAATTAGGCTTTGCACAAATAATTTAACAAGATCAGTTACTGTTTTGACAAATAAATAGGCTATATGTTGCACTGCTCTGCAGATCAATGGAGTATCTGTTTATTTATTGACTGTATTTATTGATTTGTTTGTTTATTTATTTATTTATAAGGTGTAACTCAAATGTAAACAACAACATCACATTTAAAAATGTCCAAATATGATATTAAATAAAACCCCTTTAACATTATTGATCTTGGCATTTTGTATTCCAGTGGTTAAATGCATAAATCAATGACTAAATGTTCAGTACAAATCATTGGTCTGTGAGTAATATTTTGAAAATGAGAACAATAATTCTTTAACATTCAAAGTTTTACTTACTGTACTTTTATTTACTGTATTAATTTTAGTAGCATTTAAGGAATTATAATATGTAATATATACTATTATTATGGACTTCCATATATCTACCTGCAAGCTTGTCACTGGAAATGATGAACATTTTCAGTATGAATAGATCTATTAATAATGTTTTGACAACGAGGATGACAATTCTTTAACATTCAAAGTATTATTTACTGCACTTTTTTTTAGATACTGAAGGGCGCGACAAAATACTATAGAACTCATTATAATCAGTGATGCTGTCTACACTGGATGTGGCACGGCACGACACGACACGACAAATCCCCGACAGAAAACTGCTGTTGTGTTCTATTTATGACGTATTGACACAAATTTCAAATGATTTTCAACGGTCGCTTTGTCCAGTGTAGACAGACTTTAGCTGTTGCGGCGTGGCACGACAACTGTCACGGCCGGTGTAGACACGGTGACAACAGAACACCTCAATCACTTAGGAGTCATTCTTGTCTACATCTCCCCCGGCGGTGAAACAATGGTGGACTGATGACAGCTCACTCAGGGCGGATCTAAGGTAAGACGCCAGTCCAGTCTGTGCTGAAACGCTACTGTCAATCAAACTATCGTGGGTGGGGCCTGTTTTTGTGATGTCACACAGACACAGATTTGAGAAAGGGGTACAGATTTTAGTAGATTAACAAAAAACCACTGGGTGGATTTTTATCATTATAGGGTGGTTGTGTACACACACTGCCAACACACATTTCAGTTCAAACAACTTGTAAAAGTGCATGTAGCATTCAATGACCCCTTTAAATGTTAAGCTACTTCTTACGGTCACACTCATTCGCCGTTAAAACTGAAGCGTCACACTAGAAATCATGTTTGTGTACTGTGAGCAGGAAAGCCCCCTTCTTTGATTTGATTGGCCATCGCAAACATTTTGACATCGACGAGGACTTGTTCCCCTTAATGTCTATAGTGGTTACAGCCCTGCAGTGTTGATTAAAAAGTTTTCAGCATCTAGTTTGTTTTGTTACTGGCAGTGAGTAAAGGGAATTTGGGCAACTCCTCCCCCCACCTCAACTCTCCACCATGTCTTTATTGCACTCTGTTTTATCAGCTCCTACTACATCATTCTGATTTACATCTCCAGCTCCGAATTAGCGCCTAATTATACTTTCGTCATCCCGCCCGCCTGCGTTGTGTGTGGAAATCAAAATCCATTTAGCACTCCAAATTACTAACGTCTCTGATAATTCAAATCAGCAACCTCCTAAATGTCAATAGTTAGCAGCCTCCGTAATTGCAGATTTTAGTAGATTAACAAAAAACCACTGGGTGGATTTTTATCATTATAGGGTGGTTGTGTACACACACTGCCAACACACATTTCAGTTCAAACAACTTGTAAAAGTGCATGTAGCATTCAATGACCCCTTTAAATGTTAAGCTACTTCTTACGGTCACACTCATTCGCCGTTAAAACTGAAGCGTCACACTAGAAATCATGTTTGTGTACTGTGAGCAGGAAAGCCCCCTTCTTTGATTTGATTGGCCATCGCAAACATTTTGACATCGACGAGGACTTGTTCCCCTTAATGTCTATAGTGGTTACAGCCCTGCAGTGTTGATTAAAAAGTTTTCAGCATCTAGTTTGTTTTGTTACTGGCAGTGAGTAAAGGGAATTTGGGCAACTCCTCCCCCCACCTCAACTCTCCACCATGTCTTTATTGCACTCTGTTTTATCAGCTCCTACTACATCATTCTGATTTACATCTCCAGCTCCGAATTAGCGCCTAATTATACTTTCGTCATCCCGCCCGCCTGCGTTGTGTGTGGAAATCAAAATCCATTTAGCACCCCAAATTACTAACGTCTCTGATAATTCAAATCAGCAACCTCCTAAATGTCAATAGTTAGCAGCCTCCGTAATTGTGGCGGAGGAAATGTGCATCAGATACAATCTCCAAGATCAGAATGGAGAACCCACAATAATAATTAATTGCCTTTCCCTCCGTGCCGCCCCGCTACAAGCCAGAGAATAAAGCGTAATTGACAGAGAGCGCCGAACTGTTTTCCTGCACGTCTGTCTGCGGCGTCTCTCATCTTCTAAGGACCTGGAGGTCCTCGTTCTTTTCTTTCTGGCAGTAACTGACACCATCTGTATCTGTCAGAGTGGGAGTAAACCAGAGCTTAGCCTCAGCGGTTGGATGTGGCAGACGGGATGGGGTGGCTGGCCTCGCTGATATTAAGTAGCATTGATCTGCTTAGATAAACTCGCCTGGGTTCAGCGAGCTGCTCGCCGTCGTTGGCCCTCAGGGTCAAGCGTCACCTAATCAACCGCTAAGTCACCTTCCCGCTGTACGATGTCTTCTCTTGTTTCGGCTGCCACGCTGCCTTTTCCCTCCATCAATATTACAGCACAGTCCAATCTCCATTTATTGGCACCACCTGGCCTCAATGTTTACGGTTTGTACCAATTGTGCTCAAAACAGCACATCCAAAAAAGGATTAAAAATTTGCAAAGTTTCATCTTTGCAGACGAAACTGATTTCAGCTGCATAGCTAGCCTGCAAGAACAAAACATTTTTACAACATTGCATTTTGGTTGCAATTAGGTTATATTGCAGTGCAGTGGTTTAAAAATGCTCTGGAAACCAAAACTTAAAACAATGAATTATTTTGCCAAAGCCAAATCTAGTACCAGGTGGAATGTGATAAGAGATTTAGGAGGTGTTTACATGACACCGTTTTCAACTAAAGACAGAAAACAAACAGACAAAAACGCATTTTGGGGGCCTGAAAATGCCAATTTTGGAAAATGGGTTTCAAAGTGCAAGTTTTTGAAAGCAATACCATTATCGTCTCTGCGTAAACTCTGAAAACACAAATTTGTGAAAACGATGATGTCATGCGCAAGCGTGTTTAGTCTATAGGTGCATAGTGTTAGTGACACTGCCATCTACTGGCCTGGCATGCATAATACAGCATTTTTAGCCGTTTTTGCAGATGTGAACAGGGACTGTATGCAAAATGTTTCAAAAATGCAAAGAAAAAAAAAAAGGTTTTCATTTTTAGTACAAAATTGTGCTGTAAATCCACAACAATTTTCTTGCAATATGAAAACATTAAAGGGACAAAAAATAAATAATCAATCACATTTTGTCATTATTTACTCACCCTCATGTCATTCCAAACCTGTATGAGAATACAAAAGAAGATATTTTGAAGAATGTTGGTAACCAACAGTTTTGGCAACTATTGACTTCTATTGTACGGACAAAAACACTGGAACTTCTCAAAATAGCCGCCTGCTTTTACATTTGACAGATGAAAGAAAGTTTGGAATGATGTACTGTAAATGATGCATTTTTACTTTTTGGTGAACTATCCCTTTAAGTATTTAAAAAAAAAAAAAAAAAGTTAATCAAACATTTTTTACAACAAACCATTGGTGTGTTAACTGGGTAGGTAGCATGTGCTAATCTGAGCTCTTGTGCTGATTTAAAAAGCACTCTTATGTGTATCCAAGAGAGACTTAGTTCCGGTGCAAATTGATTCCCAGCAGATCGGACAAAGGTTTCTTGTTCGTTATTACAATATCCATTTTCTTAAGTGCTTCACTGAACTGACAACATCCACAGATGGTTTAACGTGAGGGTGGCTGGGGTTTAAGGGAGTGTTTGGTGTAGAACTGATTCTGCGATCAGGTATATATTATGTGCTGGGTCTTAAGGGTGGGCATTGTTGGGTCTGGTTCCTTCAGCCGTGCCAGTACTTTGACCTGGCCGTTCCTTTTGTAACCTGTTGCTTAATCCTGTGCTGGCGAAGCAAAGCCAGCCACCGTCACTCAAGACTTCGCCACTCATATCCCAACACACTCACACTCTCTGTTTACACAATATCAAAGAGAATTGTGAACTTTTAGTCAAAAGAGTACATATTACAACTGCAAAGTCTATGTACAGCCACATAATTAATGTGTACATATTCATTATTAAATATTTAAGGCTCTTAAACATTTAAGCCTTTGAAAGTGAGAGAAATTAAATTACTGTGTGACATTTCTGTTAATAACCCGCATTTAGTTTGAAAATGACATCAATTCACATGCTTAGATGACAAGACTTAATTTAATTTGAATCATTTATATTTGAAGAATTAGATTACAACTAGACTGAAGAAAATGTGGTCTGTGTCTATGAAAAACATGCCGTCACAATGCTAGGGTGTTGTGGGTATTTCCCAGGGCTTTGCTATGGAGTTGCTAAGGTGTTGCCGAGGTGTTCTATATGTTTTAAGGTGATTCCCACAGTTTTTTTTTTAAGCTCCGTTCTTTCTTTTAACATATCACATCTTCAGATATTAATACAACAAAATATTCTGGGGGCCATGAAAATAATAAAAAAAAAAAATGCTGGTGGTGGCTGGCAACTTAAAAAAATGCTGGCAGGGAAAGAGTAAAATGCTCGAGCACTTTAAACTCAAATGTATTCTGATTGGCTGTCAATGTTTTTAATGTTGGTCAGCTGGAAAATTGTTCTGAAAGAGATTTCAATAATATCGTTCCTCAGTATTGTTATAGTTGTGGTGTGGATAATCCTGTTATCATACAATTAAAACAATTATTAACTCTTTTCCACCACAACCACCACCAGGAAGTGCTTTAGAACTGTGCAAGCTCTTGGGGTGTTGGGTGTTTGGCGGAAGTGATCATGTTTTGATCATCATTCTGAATCCAATCTGGACATAGTCTTTTACAAAACCACAATTTTCTCAGCTTTTTGTAAAAAAAATTTTTTTTACGAAATTTGCCCACATTCAAGTGTTGATACAGAAAAAGAATGCACGAAGCTAGCATAAAACATAGTTTTTTACAATTATTAACTCTTTCTCGCCAGATTTTTTTTTTTAAGTTTCCAGCCAGCACATTCCAATACCTCTTTATGGGTTTTAACATTTCATTCGGTAACGTTAGGCGGTTTTGATTTATATGCTGTTGAATGTTTGATGATCGGATTAGCTTATCACGAACCAACTGAAGCAACAATTCTGTCGCTTGTTTCTGCTTCTTCACTTGTTTTTGGATCCAGAGATGTTGTACTATTTCAGAAGATGCGTAATAGCGCCATTTACCATATAACAGTGAAAACATGGATTGCAGGACAATTCTGTCAATTGCAGTTTAGCGTTGGCAATGGTAGGGGAAGAGTTAATTCTTTATAGTTATAGTTATCATTAAGGCCCATACGCACCGAGAACGATAACTGTAACAATAACTATATTAGTGTCCACACCAACTGATGATAACGTTCTGTTTATAAGCACTGCAATTATGTTGTCTACTGCTTTAAATGCTTGAGTGCTTTAAATTGGGGTGGATTCTGATTGGTTGCCATTGTTTGTATTGTTCATCAGCTGGAAAAAGTAGTTCTGAAAGAGACTTCAGCAATATCTTTCCTTTGTGTCATTAACTGTATAGCTGTGATGTGGACTGCAATTCTTACAGAATTAGAAGAATCTTTTAGATCTTTTACACATTCTAGATAGTTTTATCATATGGTTTAAGGCAACATGCTATGTTTTGTTCTATACATATGACTTTGTAAATCTATGGGATTATAATTTTTTTGTCTATTTCATCATTCACCAGCAAAAATCTGATCTGTTCGCTTAGAAAAAGTAATAGCATAATTGTGTTTAACAAGTCAATACAACTTGAGATATCATTCAGTGTCTGTAGCACAAAAGGTGCTGTTAAAAACAATCATAATATGATGCTTGCCTAAAAAAAAAAACAAGAGCGTGGCATGTTTTGTTTGAATGATAATTATTCAGTGTGCATTTATATGAGAAAAAAATTGCTGTGTGATTGTAGTCAGGACTCAATCCGGAACACGAGCAGCTTTGTGGCATCAGCCTATGACAGAGCCCGCAACACGATCTATGGAAATTCAGACTCTACCTCTGTTTCTTCCAGTTGATAATCGGCTTCTGAAAAGAAATAATGGCAGCCGTGAGTATCGGCGTTCCCGAGCCAGCAGCAGAAGTCCTGGAAGGAGTGAAAGCCAATCCCCTCTATCCCAATCCAACTTCCTCTGCCCACCCAGTCTAGCCCACTCTGCCAGCTTCTGGCCCGGCTAGGGAACCAGGCAACCATGTGGACAGATGCAAGACTCAAATCATGTTACCCCTGAGATTCTGCAATTCCGCATCAATTCGCTTTCCAACTGTGTTGCTGAGGCTACACAGGCCATATTTTGCACGAACTGCAAGTCTGTTGCTAGTCCAATACATTACCTCCCGTTCGCTTGCATTTCACATATACTCTACATGATCCGTGACACTATCCTTAGCTTTTCAGACTGATGTCACCGAGAGATGTCAAAAGTGTGTCTGTGGCTCTGACATGAGCGGCTGTGATTTGTTTACGGATGAAACTGATTTTGTGTTCCAGTGGGCCGCTGCTGTCAGAGCTGTCATTTTCTGCCCGGAGACCAATGTTTGCGCCACTGTCTCCACAGGGACGCGTCACATGATCTGACCTTCAGGCAGAAACAAGTCCCTGCCTGTGATCCCCTGGAGCCGGTTTTTGTAGTGCCGTGGGATATGCGGTGGTCACAAACGCCAACTGCGAACATGCAACAGGGAACATCTTAATCCTTTATCATTAATTAGCTGGGGTAACCGGTAAACAATCATTTATTAATGTAGAAGGAGTCACCGAGTGACTTCTACCTGGAAAACTCCCCCCGCATAACCTTGAAACAATTTCTCGTGCCAGGCTAGCATTCATCAAGCATTCATTGATTAGCTAATGCAATTTACATGTGGATCTTAATTCGGGTATTATCTCTCGACCGGGCTATGTGGGACTAATCAGCATGCAGCAAGGAACGTCGCGGCTACACGCCGCGGTTAATGGATGAGTGTGTCATTTTATATTCCAACCATCATTAAAGAGCTGAATACATCCACACATTACCTCTAAGCTCCATAAACACAGGCCACAAAACACATTGCCTGAGAGAGCAAACAGCATGCTGTAACTCAAACGAACACGCGCTCGCAGATCCAAGCTATGCTAATTCTGTTAATTAACGTCATCTAACATCACAGAGAAATTTGTGGATATAACGCTGTTAAATAAGTCAGTATATTAGGCAGTTGCGTTGAGTCTTATGCAAAGGCTCCCATGAGAAGTAAACTCCATCCTGTTAGTCAGCAATGTTTGATATAACTACTAGGAGAATATCTTTCACCACTCGAGTTGTCACTATCATGAAGTGTTCAAGACTATTGGGGGTTTTGTCTTTGAAAAATTACAGTATATAATGAAATATGCTATTATTTATGCTATTTGTTTTAGATACCAGTAAAATTCCAGTCAAATAATCACAATTTCTAAGCAAACTTTTGTTGGACAAAGTTGATTATGCAAGAGATCAGTATGCAAGCTGACTTCTGAATTCTTTATGTACCACATCGCCTGACAGGCGTCAGAATAAGAGAGCTCTGGGCATTTGGGATGTGTATTATAGACTTAGGGCAACTATACACAATCTTTTAGATGCCACAGATGCCCAAATATGATCATTCTCATGTGAGGGACAACCATCCTGAATTTTAAAATGCAGCTATATATTTTCATGTGTAAACACTTCATATGTGTAAAATATTATTTGGTTAATATTTAGCTTCTATTATATTATTATTTTTTATACTGTTAGTACTGTACAGTTATTTATTTGTTTGTTTGTTTAAAATCACAATTTTATTATTTATTTAAATTAATTTTTATTTATTTAGTTAGTTAAATTATCAAATCTTTATTATACTGTGTTGTTACACATTACATGTAATAACAGTTAATTATGCATAATGTATAAATAGACCCTAACCATAACTCTAAACCTGTAGTACGTTTGTAGTTATTTTTTTTATTATTCATTTATTATTATTATTTTTTTTTTTTTGCATTTTTGCACAGCAATCCCTTGCATTTTGAAGCAAAGGACTCCTAAATATAATGATCCTTTCCTAAAATACTGTTAAGAAGAGTACATTTTCATTCGGTTATGGTTCTTCCATGGACTAGTTTGCTTTGAAGACCTCCTAATAGAAAATCCAACAGCTTCAGTAGTAAGGTAAACTTGATCAGTGGAATGAAATTAACAATGTTTACTTTAACTTTTTTTCCAACTCATTGTGATAAGTGAAGTGAAGTGAAGTGACATGTGGCCAAGTATGGTTACCCATACTCGGAATTAGTGCTCTGCATTTAATCCATCCTAAGTGCACACACACAGCAGTGAACACACACACACACACACCGTGAACACACACCTGGAGCAGTGGGCAGCCATTTATGCTACGGCGCCCGGGGAGCAGTTGGGGGTTCGGTGCCTTGCTCAAGGGCACCTCAGTCGTGGTATTGAAGGTGGAAGAGAGCGCTGTACATTCACTCCCCCCACCTACAATTCCTGCCGGATCTGAGACTCGAACTTGCAACCTTTTGCAAGTGCATCCACACTTGCAACCGGGTTACGAGTCCGACTCTCTAACCATTAGGCCACGACTTCCCCATATAAAGATATGATGCTTGTTCACAACTGATACAGCAGCAGAAAAACATTAAAAAATGCATTGTCCAGTTGTAAGAGTGACCTTATTTTATAAAAAAAAAAATACTATTGTAAAGATATCAAAACCTATACCACAGACATCTATCTATAACATAAATCATAGTGTTTAAGGTGGTTTGTTTACATGCATAGCATACACATTTCAACCATAGGATCTCCGGCAGATTCACATGAAAAGGGGCTGTGAATATCCTATATGTCAGCATCCCAGCGTGAGTCGAGGCCACCCTGGACAAATTCTTCACCTCAGGGCACTGGCTCCAGCTATGCGGACAAAAGTTCAGCATATGGCAACTTGTTCCATGCCACAACCTAAAAGTGAGTGGGTTTGTGTTTGCATGTGTCCTTGTGTGCAGATAAGCCATGTGGTATTTCACACCACTGAATCACCTCTAATGCAACAGTTCTATCAGACTCCATCAGGGAGAGTCAGGGAGAGTACGGTGACCAGGCTCGCTTAAGCACTGCTCCTGCAGAGAAAGACTTTTATGAGGGGTGGGATGGGGGTTAAATCTGAAATCGATGATACTGTTCACATTATGACACAGCAGTCGCCTAGAAAGGTTGCAAAGTCAACATTTAAAAAACTAGCAGAACATTGTGAGCTGAATTTTGCCTGAATTACAGTTCTGTCAGGATCACTCTGTTTGATTAAGATTATTGTAGAGGTCCTGAACATTATTTTGGCGGCTGGCTTTGCTCTGAAGGGTTCAGATTCTGAGCTGTCCACAAGCAAACCTCACTGAGGTTTGAAACCCCCGAAGCCTAATGCAATTACTAGAATTTTAAATATGCAACAGATATACAATTCCATGCAGAAGTGATTCAGGTCTGTACATGAGACTAGACAAGATTAAGCAATGATTAGCTGATGATTTCCCTGGACAAGACGTTAAGTGATCATGCCTTCATAAGGAGGAGCTGGGGATGGAGGAGGGTAAGTGCATGTCTGTGCGACAGACTAAGGCAAGTGTGAGTACAGATGAACTTATAGATCTTATTTAATTGAAGTTGGGAGAAGTTACAATCAGATGAGCGTCAGCTGATGCTGGCTGTCATGCCGTGGTCTGCCTGAACTAAGCTTGAGGTCCATTCGTCACTCAAACTACATTTCTTAAGAATACCTTGTTGTCCTGCTACTGGGTCAATACAAGTGTCCATTATAAATATATATTTTTTTAAATCTAGTTTAAAACCAAGATTTTAGAATTGTGCTCTTTGCATTCATGTTGGTTTTTAAACAAGTTTCAATTTATTGACTTTACAAATGTCATGTGGTGTATCCACCAAGTAAAAAACTAATGGCATTTTTTTTGTTCTTCTTTGTTCTATTTTTTTCCCCTTCTCCATTCTTCTCCAGTTTTTTTTTTTTACTTTGATGATCCCTTTCTTAAAATACTGTTAAGAAGAATATGTTTTCATATAACTGAAAATTCATATCATAAACCTGTTGACCATATCTTCCTGGAACTATAAAACCCAGACAATCAGATTTTGGCTTTCAATTTTGAGAAAGCTCTTGTCATTTTTATGTGAAACAGGTCTATAGGAGTCAAAACCTGCTCTCCAGTGCTCATTTCCCTAAACCAGTGGATTTGAGATCTGAAGTTGTTACACAATGACTAGAGATAAAAATGCAGACTATATAAGCAAATCCAGCCTAGTAATCTCCAATTAAAGTATTGGGGAAAGACAGGAGGGAGCAGGTAAGCACAAATAGATTGTGACTGTGAGGACAGGAGGCCTGTAAAACACAGCAGCGAACATTAGAGAGGAGAGGCAGGTGACATGGACCCTGGATAAAGGTGTGTGTATACAGGAGACGAGGCAAAGCCACATGCCCAGAGATCAAGGATTTGAAATGAGCGGTGACATGGTAATTAGTGTCATCAATCACATTTGAGCCACGGGGGGAGCCGGTGGAAGCTGGGCTCCGGTTTCGAATAAACAGAAGCCAGTTTGCCTGAGTCATCAACCACCTGCTTCTGCGTCAAGCTGACCTGGGAACCACTGCTGATGCACTTGTACTAATGACACCTAGTACCTCCACGGACAGTGATGTACAACGTGCACTGAGTTTTGCATCCTCATCAAAGTCGTTAATATATGTCTCTATGGTAGCAGCGAACGTTTTTGAGCTGATGTGTGCACTAGCGTGTCTGCTTGCTCAAGCATTCAGCTCAGCATTTGTATTTTTAGTAACAGGAAGAGCATCTCTGATGACTCAATGTTATTATCGTCAACCAATGGGTGTGAATATTTTGGAGTGATACATGGGCGAAGGAAATTTCTAGGCGCCATGTTTATGACTGTTTTTGCCATGCTGAAAGCCTCTTTTTTGGTAAATCAAGGGTAAACTAAATCGAAGGTGGGCGAATGTATGTGCTAGAACCGCAGGGGGTGATTGGTCCAAGAAAAATGGATCTGACCTTGATATGTAGAGATAGACTGGCTGGTGGGGTGCTGGTCACATGACTATTTCTCCCTCTGTGAGGAACCACACAGAAAGAGAGAGCGAGACTGATACTCCGCCAGACAGGAATTCATCCGTTCGAATTTCCATTCCTCATCTGCAATTTGTTATACCATTACACCGCATGCTGTGTGCAGCCACTCTGTGAAAAAGAGTCAGATTCGAGAACAAACTAGTTTTTATAGCCGGCAAACTGGGATTTCTATCTAGTGTGTACACATCTTTATTATGTATTCATTGATTTCAAAACTGCTTTTAACAGCCCCCAGATGTGAAAAATACTCAAAATTCCACTTTGCCACTTCTGTATTAAATTTGCATATCTGGTCATGCTCTGCTTGACACACTTGCAAAACTGCACAGCGGGTATTTCATTACAAGGCACTGCAGATATTCAACAACAGCACTGAGCATCCAAAATAAATTAAAAAGACTAAAGACCCACCAGTAGGCAGTATTATGTATTGTTTTGTAATGCCTAGAGCACCAGTGCTTTTTTTCACAAGCAAATTGACATGGAAAGGGTTGACTGGTGGGGTTGTGGGAAAAATAATTGGGGGTTTCAGGGTTTTTACTGGCATTAAACCGACTGGGTCTAAGGCTAAAACAACTTAATACATGGTATTCCACAGGGATGGGTATTAGGTCCATTTTCATTTTTTGCTAAATGGCATTCAAATCGATTTCGATGTAATCTTAGTGTATCCGGTGTACACTAGAACACTCAAGTAAATACTAAATAAAGGTCTGACTGAGCATTTGACAGGTATACATGAGATCTGTTTTGAGGATGTGTCTGAAAATAAACACAAATACAGTGAAACTGATATCAGGACCAACTTGCCTGAAATTACCATTGGTCAACGGATGCATACATCAGAGCATTCAAGCAAAGGTTAACATTTTCTCAACTTCTAGTTGCATCCTTGTTTTATTCATTTTTTCTTCTATGACCTTGCAAAACATTATTACTACTTAAATTGTCACTATACTCTAGTGTGTTAAAGCCCCTTAACATTAAGGAACCAGAACCAGAAACCATATTATCTTAAACAGTATGCTAATCTGATAGAAAACTTTACGATGGCTGGTTTGAGGCCAGCAGCAGCAATAAATATCCACCCTTGAAAGGCACCATACATCTTGATGGTTTTGTAGCTCACAATGTCGCATGACAAAGATAAATGCAGCTGAGATAATGCAGCTCTGACCTTAAACTGTGGTGTGGGGAAAGTGTGGGTCCTCTACAAGAAGATGTTGTGTTTTTACCATGCCTTCATGCAATTACACAGTTCTAACCTACAGTCTAATGGTGCTGACTTGTCATTCTGCTTTTATTTATAGTGGCTAAAACACACTACAAAACCTGGTTTAATGGAGGCAAGGGAAGGAAGGCATTTGTTATTGTTACGAGGGTCCAATACAGGTTTGACGTGGTCCCAGCAGCCCTCTTCCTCCCAGCCATGATGCAGTCATGCAGAGATGGGCTAATTTAATAAGCAAATCTGCTGCGGTTTCCCTGCAAGAAGCCAGTTTCATTGAGAACCTTCCAAAACATGTAACCACAAATGGCCAGGGGCTGATGGGATCCAAACAGAGAGAAGAACTCTCTGGACATAAAACCTGTATGCTTATTGGTAATGGCTAAATGCAAAATGCACCTCAGGTGAGATGCCCTGTTTTTTTTTTTTTTTTAAGGGAACTTATTATGCATAATTCACTTTTACATGTTGTTTGAACATAAATGTGTGTTGGCAGTGTGTGTACATAACCACCCTATAATGATAAAAATTCACCTGCTAATTTTTGTTTAAATCCCCATAAATTGTAGGCAGTGTCTCAGAACAAACCGTTTGCCGAATCTGTAAAATGTGATGTCACATTTGACGCCCCGCCCATGACTGTTGACGGACACCGCCGTATCAGCAGAGACCCCGTCCTGAGTGAGCCGCACACAATCCACCATGTTTATCTTCACACTAGAGCAGTGGTTTTCAACCCTGTTCTTGGGGATCCACTGTTCTGCAGAGTTTAGCTACAAACACACCAGAAACCGCTAATCAAGCTCGAAAATATTTTTGTTTTTATTTTATTGTTTGGGCCATATTAACAGCATAGACAGCAGTATAGGTACTGTATATTACGCTGCTACACAGATCTAATATAAACATATGATTTCTTTCCCAGCTGTTTACCTTCACAGACATAACTGAATGTGTTTTTGTAACTCATGTGTGTTTTTAACATAAACGTGTTTGTATTTGATAGTTTAAGTGTAATAAGACATGAAAAATAACTTAGTTCTGTACTCACATGCCGTGTGACAGCCGCTTTCTGTGCGAGTGCTTCGGATGTGTGCGCTCAGAAAACCGCATATCAGAAGTTTAGACTGATTTAAAATGCATGATTTCAGCGTGATATACATAATCAAAACCAAACAGATGTTTATTCTGGAAAAGGGGGCGGGGAGCAGCAGTTCATTTGCATTTAAAGATACATG
This sequence comes from Sinocyclocheilus rhinocerous, assembly GCF_001515625.1. Lineage (NCBI taxonomy): Eukaryota > Metazoa > Chordata > Actinopteri > Cypriniformes > Cyprinidae > Sinocyclocheilus > Sinocyclocheilus rhinocerous. The sequence goes on along the minus strand of NW_015624555.1, from coordinate 235,083 downwards.
CACAAAAACAGTGTGTTTCTGCTTCCACTCAAAATAGGCATTTTCCAAATGATATAACAAATGATCTGTGGGGTTTTTGAGCTGAAATTTCACAGACACATTCTGGAGACACCTGAGACTTATATTACATATTGTAAAAAGGTCACCTTTAATTATCTGCCAGACAAAAATCACAAGTCCCATCTCTTAATTAACAACTAATGCCACTAATGAGGTTTTTCATAATGTGCATGTAATACATAAGTTTAAGGGTTGCTGAAATCTATATTCCTTAGTATGAGAAATGCCATTATATATTATATCATATATGATATTAATACCATTAAATAATACAATAAATAATTAAAACATTTGTGAATTTGACACACAACAGAATTAAATATTACTACAAACGCTTAGGTACAGATATTGTTCATGGATTCTTGTAAATACCGGATAAAATCTGTGTTGACTGCAAAGCTACATATGCCTGTGAGTTCTTGGAAGTGCTAATGAACTAGTTTTTGTTTCGTTTTTTTTCCCCGTTTTTTTTTTTCATCATGATTTGACAAGAAGCCTAATAAAATGATGGGTATTATGCAAATGATACCAGCTGTTACTTTGGATAGGAAAGACTCCTAATAACTCACTCTCTCTCTTTTTCTCTCATTTTCTCTTTATCTTTCAGTGTGGATGTATTCTCTCATCTTCCTGTTAATCCGTCTGGGCATGTGTGTGACACGTCTGCGAGGGGAAGTGGCGGCTGTAGGCTGGTCTGATTAGCGTCTGGTCGAGGGTACGGTTGTGCTCGGTTCGGCTCAATCTTCTGAGGACGCTAGCAGTGTGTACGGCAGCTGAGTATAACTTATTAACTAGCACTCACAGAGTGCTAGTTCCCCATCTGAGGAGGCTGCTGGCTCTCAGTGTAGTCACTAGTTTCGGGCCAAACGATATTTTCAAGGTCAAACTACAAGCGCTGAGGGGAGCCAGTGCATGTCATGGAACAGCACATCACATCGTCTCTGCATACAAATCACTGCATACCCCTTGTTTGTCCTTTTTCAGAATATTTCTTTGACTTTTTGCTAAATAAATTCAACAGTTCATGTCACAGCTTTTAGAGGAGTGACAACTGGGTCATTTTTTAAAGTCAGTATTCAAGTTATAAGCCACTCGAAGCTGTGTGCTAGGGATTTCATCACAGATAAGAGTTATTTTATTAATTTTTTTAATTAATTTTTTTCACAGCCTTGAGTTAAAAATTATTGTTGTTATTATTATATGACAGCAAAAAATATATGATAAAAAGACACCATTGTTCATGAAGCTGAAGTTATTAACTATAATATTTAGAATAAACAATTCTAGTTACTAATATAATTAATAACTGTACATTACATTACATTAGTTCACTGTCAAATATTTTTTGAAGTTATTAGACGTAGATTATTGAAGTATGTTTAACAAGAAAATACTATTTCAGACTTCAAAATTTCATGTTAAATTCAATGTGTAACTTATTTTTAGTAGGGTTTTATTTTTAACTTGATGCATTAATACAGAATGTGCAATCACATGTGTGCATTTAACACTTTAGAATTGCTCATCTAATCATATTTCAGAATCAGAGTTATTTAAAAATAAAGATTAAACAAATGATATTTACAAAAGTAACTGATTTTTATTCATGGTGAATAAAGAACTATCTTAACTTATATGATTATTAATAAAATGAAATTTATAGAAGTGTAACCACTTATAGATGACAATATCATCGATTATTTCCTATATTTTTCTCCTTTTCCATATTTGTATCCTTTCATGCTTGCTGAACGAGACTTCTGGAGCAAATCGTTTTATGTTTATTAGCCACATTACTGACTATATCAGTGCCTTCCACAGCAAAGAGTCCCATTAATGAGCCCAAATTAATTTTGAAGCGATATTAAACAAAGGCTGATGAGAACAGCCCATCATGCATGACTGGGAAGAAAAGCAAGAGAGGAGAAAGAGAGAGAGAGAGACAAAGAGAAAGATTGAGAGAAGGCCCGGTGACCTAATTCTGAGATGCAACTAAGCGTTGTCAACTATGATCACTTCTCCCCAGGCCCACCTACAAATGAACTCCTGCCTTTGCTGAAACTACATCAATTCCTCTATGTAAATGTGCTTCTTAACAATCTCCTCTAAGTACTTTTCTGTACCCATTTGAGTCATATTAGAAGTATTTAGCTCAGAGACAGCAGCGAGTGCAAAGAACGCTTCTAGTGTCACACTGAGATGTTGAGGATCAGCATGTTTGGTCAGGCGTGATGGCAATGGTTCATGAGTAAAGACATACACTGCTGAACAAACGCTCTGGACTTTTGAGAGACATATTGCTGAGCTGCTTTGAAAAATGTGTCATTTACTTCTCATAACACAAGTCCCACTTGCAGCACATTAGCATCTGTTTTTATAAGTGTTTATCTGTTAATTAAAGACAAATTTATAGCACTCACTGGCATTGAAATACAGCCTGATCATAAAGCCCTTAAGTAATTTTAATTCTGCTATAATGTCTATGTCATTAAATACTGAAAACTATTAAAAACTTCCCAAGTATTTTACTATGTTTTTAGCATCATTTGCCCAAACAGTGATTTGGTCAAATTAGCAAATCAAATCTGCAAATGTTCACCTATGCTCCAAAATTGTCTTGACTAGAAGTGGCTGATATATGCCGATGATCTGGCACCATAAATATCACCATCAGTCATTGAAAAATCCATATTAGTATCCACTAAAACTAGTGACAGAACAATATATTGAGCAGACAGTTTAATTGGATAATATTTGTGTGTTGGGTCAACTACAGCTCTATAAAATGCATGATGTTCTAAAAATTAGTATATTACAAAATGTAATGTGTTAAAAGTAATACTGTTTATTTATATAAATATTATATACAGGGGTGCACATAAGTTTTTCAGCCTGGTTCTTATATGAAAACCTGGAAATTTGGTTTGGTCCTCACACTGCATATACTGTTACCCATTAAATATAACTATAAAAAAAAAAATAAGACATAATAATATTGCACTTTATTTATTTCATTTTTTAAAAATAAACTCAATAATAAAGTTTGATAATACCGTTATATTTTAAAATTAAAGGGAAGTATTAAATACAAATACAATTACTTTATAGTAAACTTAAACATAAAATGTTAATATTTACTACTTTTTTTAATTTTCATCATTTTCGAATCAGCAGGCTTTTATTTTGGCGGGTTGTCGGTGTACCGACGAAACATGCTATCTATCAGATTTAATCTTATACAGTACAGTTTGTCGATCTAAAATGGTGATAGTGCATTAACAGCTGTCAATCATGTCGGTACGCAAATGCGCTGTCAGAACTTATTTACACAGCGCATTTTTTGTTTTGGTCGTGCATGCGGACCTGCGGACCACTTATGTGCACCCCTGTATATATACACCCATCCACAACCCAGGCTAATTCGAAATATGTGCCTCTAAATACATTTCTGCAACACCATTATTATGTACCTTACTGCACGTATCGCAGCAGTTTCAAAGTGAAATGTCCAATGAGTGGCGCTAAAATACGGGTTCAATACGTGACCCTGGTACGTTTTTTAAAGTTGATATAGGCACGTATTGCTGTGTTTTTATTACGTTGCTTCAGGTACGTATTGCGACGGTTCAGAATTCAAATATCCGGTGAGTGTCGCTAAAAGTTAATGATCTATCGTGTTGGAAATATGCCCTACACCAAACCCAACCCTAAACCTACACTGTAAAAAATTGCTGTAAAAAAACGGCCAAAATCTGACAGTAAAATACGGTTTTCCATTAAAACAGTAATGTACTGTAGAAAACAATGCATTCTGGGCAATATTTTGCAGTTTAAGAAATTGCTGTTAATTTACAGCCAATTTTTAACAGTACTCTACTGTATTTAAGTGATACGTTTTTTTACCGTTTGCAATGCATTGTGGGCTGTGTTAAATACAGTACAATGCAGTATCAAACATTACACGCATTTTACAGTCACCAGGTTTTATCAAGTTTGTTTTAGATCATCTCTAAACTTTTAAGACTGTTAGTCGTTGTTAAAAACTGGCCAGTTAACAATCTGTTGCCCGTTGTTAATGGCTTCAAATTCCATACGAATCACTAAACATACTTGATGTATGAAATGTTGATTATTTAATGTAAGTTTAAAGGTGGCATGTTTAAAAGGAGAATAGTTTTAGTGTTTATTATTTACAGCAAAAACATATTTTGATAACTTGATTTGCGGATAGAAATTTAGGTGCGAAAGATTGATACGGGTTGTAACCAAAATCAGCCATTATACTTGTTTTCTTTCTGACGTATTTTAGCCGAATATCAAAGGATGTTTAGTGTAAACACTTATTCAAAATGTTGATTACATGGAATTGACTGCCTTGAGCAATTGTATGGCAATCGTGTATGCTGCTTTATTTCACTTCAGAATTCTAGGACCATTCAGTGAATCTGAACAGTAGAAACGTGTAAAAAAAAATAGTTGTTATGGAAGTAGCAGTGTTATGGAAAAATTAGTTGACTTGAGACATGCAGGAAGTGTTTTATCAATTCTAGAGTTATTTTGATCAAATGTTTTGTTTACAGAGGTACCAGTTGGAATACCTTAGACAACATGCAGCCAGGTCGTCATGATTAAGTGGGTGTAAAATGACAAAGTCATTCACCTAGGACTAGGACTCTTTTAAAAGGCACACATGCCTCCTCACTGGAACGTTTAATAAAGTGCAGAAAAAATACTGAACAAATGTTTTTTCACTAAAATGTTTTTCACGTAATGAATCTTCAATCTAATTATTTCTATCCATTATTTTATGCCTTTGTACAATAAAGAGTGAATTTAAAGTAACCATAATGATGTTGTAAATTGAAATAATCACAGAAATGTACTGCATTTAATTTTTACAGAAAAAAGCTGTTAAATAATTCACAGTATGAATACTGTAGAATTACAGTAGATTGCTGTCGACTCTGCTGCCAGTATTTTACTGTAAAAAAAAAAAGAATTATACTGCATTTCATTTTTACGGTAATAAACTGTAAAATAATTTCACAGTATGAATACTGTAAAATTACAGTAGATTGCTGGCGACTCTGCTGCCAGCACATTACCGTTTTTTTACAGAATTTTTTTTTACAGTGTACCCGATAGTGTTAACAAATGCAAAACTGATATAAAAATGTGTTGATGCAACCGTGCCATTTGAACTTCCTTATATGCAGGTTTGAACTGTTTTGTCGAAGCATAGTTTCGTGGGATTCATACCGGAGCTCTTCACTATTCAAGTGCAACTCCATACTGCGTGAGCTACCGAACAAACCTACTACATATGAAAACCCATACATATGAAGCTGGATATGTGACGCTAACGTTCAAAAGTATCAGTTTTGAAATCTCGCAGCATGTTAAAATTGTTTTGAAACTGTGGACCTGTAAATCATACTTTGTGTGAAAAGGAATAAAAGTTGATGGAGTTTTACTGCCTCTAGTGTTCATTTCAACTGGAAACTGCACTGATTTGTATGTATGAGTACGTTTTTTTCAGTTTTGCAGTGATGTAGGTAGAGGCACGTATTTCGAATGAGCCTATGTTGCTCATCCATCCATTCTCCAAACTTATCCTCTTTATGGTCGCTATCCATTTCAGCAAAAGGAACCACAGACACCATATGTTTAGTTATTTTAGACTTCTAAACTTGCACTGTGTGCAGGTTAGCTTCTACAGCTAATCAAATCAGAGACTTGCATCCGTGTTTCCTCACCAGTGCACAGCTGAAAGATGGCTGTCTCTTCACTCGTCCTAGCTCATTAGCCTCTCTGGGGGAAAGCACTGTGTTCGAGACTGGCGAGCGTAACTCAAACAAGCAAATATTCAAATGAGCCATATGAAATTTGATAAGTGGAACCAACATGGGTGTGCACATTGTTGAAGAAGCTGAAAAAGAGGAGAGGATTTGGAGTGTTTGATTGGAAGACTGTGATTGGATGTCCAAAAAGAGGCAGACGGGCATTAGTGCCCAGTTTTTCAGCAGCGTTGGTTCTGGAAGTATTTTTCCATTCATTTTTACTATAGTTTTGTTATAGTATAGTTTTTTTTTTCTTTTTTTCAAGCCAACCAGTTATGAGGTGAATCACAACATTAAAAACTTTTATTTGAAGAAAAAAAAATTGAAAATCATACAAAAAGACAAAGGTACGAGACTGTGTACTTAACCGTTTTAATGAAGGAAAGAACTACAATCCAATGAAGCACTACAAATGACATAATCAAATTAAAAACGATAGAGAAATATAAAACTATACATCTAAAATTGATGATTATGCCTATAGAAACCATACATTTCAAGTTAATTCCAAAATACAAATATATACGAGGGCTGTCCGGAAAGTTTCCAGCCATGTAATATGAAAAATAGAGACATTTATCAAAGAAGATACAAGACACAAGACACAAGAAACATTGTAAAGTCCCCTTCAAAGGTGATTTTAGTTTTGGGAAAAGCCAGAAGTCACAGGGCACCAAATCTGGGCTGTAGAGGGGCTGAGTCACCTCACCCACCATTTGATGTTTCGCCAAAATACTCGAGACATTTCATGGGCGGGCACATTGTCGTGATGAAGCTGTCAATCACCAGTTACCCATAGCTGCAGCCGTTTTTGTCATATTGCATCTCTCATCTCATATTTTTTTATATTACATGGCTAGATACTTTCCGGACAGCCCTTGTATACAAATATTTAAGTACTTTGACAGCATAGCAAGACTCCATTACGTTATTTGTGGTGCTTCATGAAAATGAGCAGAGCCGCAAGCCCTTTTGGTATGATTTGCTCACTGTGATTGTCTGATGTTTCATTTTCTGTAGTGCACCATGGGTAATGTAGTTTTTCACCACAAATTTAGCTGTTAAACTATTTTAAAAATAAGTTGAAATAATGCAAATGAATGGCATTTATTTACAACCTCAGAACTCAGCGAAGGTCTGTTTTTATTGGTTTATAAATTATCATTACAAATAAATTTTGCCTATGGAGAAAATGAATGGAGGTTTTACTTGCGGACTGTTGTAATGTGACTGGAAGTGCAACTCCTGTGATTCTGGAGGACATGCTTGTTCAGACCAAATTTGATGTAATGTATATAATGTAACCTCTTTTACCGTACATTTCTGCCATATGTACATCAATTTGACATAGTCACCACTGACAAGCTACTACTAAATATATTGTAGAAACTTAATTTTCTTAAAGCTGCTTTGCAACGATTTGTATCGTGAAAAGCGCTATACAAATAAACTTGATTTGAAAATTGAATTGAATATATAGAAACCCATACACAAGCTAAGAATGCAGTACATACTTTACAAAACTATAAAGTCAATTTATCGTAGACTGAGTGCCAAAGACTATATATTCAAAAAGCAGAGCTGCAACATACTACTGCTGTGAGTGTATACAGTGCTACATATATATTTAGAGTGAGCTACACATATGCATCTCATTTCAAACACATATCCCTGTCTCTAAAATATACATTTCAAGAAATATGTATGCAGATGATGACACAGCCATTAATCATTATAGTACACCACACTGTGGTCTACATTACAGCTCCACACACACGATCCAGCACTAGATGAGTCAGTGTGGGTGAGGATGCTTTCTGGGGGGAAGTGGCATCTTGCTTTGTGAGTCTTGGCAGCCCGGTGTAATCAAATGTTCCCGGAAATGACTTCCTGTCCTGTGAGATGGAGCCTGGCTCCATTTGAGATAAAGACTTCTCTGGCTGTTACGGCAAACGCTGTTTTAATAACCCGGCCTGGCTGGGCAGAGCTCGAGCGACTGTCTTTGATAGACGCCATTGCGAGGCCGCTGAGGAACGCCACGCTAAAAACCCTCTTGCTGTCATTAATGGATGACCAGACCTTATGTGGTCCAATTAATTTTTGACACATTGAATCTTAATAAGTCAAATGAAATTTGGGTGAAACAGTAGCTGCCAACTTGTCTTTGTAGACTGTAAATGGAAAAAGTTTTGTTTTATTAAATATATGTTTTTTTGTGATATAACAATTATGCATGTGGAAAATATTAGCACTTTTTCAATGTTAAAATACTTTCATTTATCCCAACTGCAGGCTAAGTAAGCCTTTTATAGTTTGATTCCCCAGAAAAGTGTAAACACTGTTGTGTTTCAAAACATTGCACTGTTTACTTGATCATCCTGACCCGGCAACACTGGCTCAACCAATGGTGTGAGTTTGGGGCGTGACTGTCTGTTTGATCAACCAATAGCAGTTGAGGAGTTCTGGAAACTTGCATGGAAACAGTTATTATACAATTTACTGAAACCTCACCTTTAATTTCAAAGGTTCACAGAAGTCAATGAGGATTTGGAATCTAAATGCTAATGTACAGAGCTACATTATCAACAGCTGAGATTTTGCTGTGATCTTACTGTGATCGTGCAATCACTCTGCTCTGATCTGGGATCAACATGGCCCGAGGAAACACAGGGACCGCATTGATATGCAGCAGATGTCGGCTTCTCCATTATATCTGATCACAAAGAGAAATCAGAAGGGAGACTGCGGCTTGATGAGAACTCCTCTGCCAGACTCCCGGCCCAGACTCCAGCCCTCAACGCCATGACATCATTCACCTCTGCTGCCCACTGAGATTGCTTTCAGGTACTGCTATATATAGTCATAGAACAGATCAGGAATACTTTTGAACAGAAAATAATTCTCGGTGTCACCCAGGCCAAAAAATACCACAGAGACCATTGGATATTACAAAATGAGTTGACATGACAGCTGGTATTATTATTTTAAAACTCCAAAGTGTATAACTGTGCGTAATTATACATCAAAATAATTACAGTAATATACTGTAATATACCACAAAATAAATTAACTTAGTCACTGTAATATCTTAAATGACATTGAAATAAAAAGAACAATCAGACCAGCCAGCATTAGCATGCTCTCTCAGCATGTTTGAAGCATCATTTTATATAGCCCAGCATGCAGAGGGAGAATATCTTCACCGGTATTTTTGTCTTGTCAAATCTGCGCTTCAAGGAGCTAGTGATAAAGCTATTAGTCACATAAAGACTGCGTAATACCAGGTGCAATAACTGTTTTTAGATGGATCAATAGTCTTATCTGTCTGTCGATGTCTCATACACGGACCCCCCAAAAAAGCAAGCTGCTTCACAGCAAGCAGCACAACGCTAGACACTAATCAATACACCAGGCGATAACAGAATGCTTCCAAAGCCATTTAGCACAGTCTTATAACTCTGCTGAGCACTCAACCTGTCAAAATATTTTGTGGTGGGGTGGCACAAGGGAACATTTCATGCCTATCAAGGGGAACAAGCTTCTGCTTTTCAACCCAAAGGATGGCGGTACTCTTTCAGCACTGCAGAGGTGTGTGTGGCAGTCTGAAGATAATACAATTAAGACAATAATGACAATTAACGTTGAGACGTTTAATTTATTTTAGTATACTGGCTAATGATTTGTTTCAATTAAATGGATAAAAATTCATGAAGTCTTGAATCGATATTTCATTATCTTTTTTCTTCAATGCATGGCACTCCAATTGAAAAATTATTGAAACATGTTATTGACAATTAGCATTGAAAAGCCTTATTCAGTTTAGCAAATTGGCAAGTTTGAATGGTTTGTTGACTAAGTAAATATGATGTTGAATGCTGCTATTTGTATGAGTATAGTTTTGAATATGTGATATATTAACTCTCAAATGTTGCATTATCTTGGTTCCAACATGTCATCCTCTTCACAGTTTTGTTTTATGAGTCACACCATTACCACGGACAATATTTCCTGTTTAAAAAAAAAAAAAAAGATTTAAGCAACCAAAGAGCATTCTGTCAATTTTTGAGCACAATAAAATACCATCCACTCATGTGACAACAAAGAAAACCTATGAGGATATACAATCAGGAAAGGCTTTCACACAGTTCAAAACCTCAGCCAAAGCGAACCTGGATAAATAAGCCTGAAGAGCTGCGGAATAATAAGTAGCCAGCACAACAGAGTACAGGTGAATCCCACGAGAGCCGCTTCTACAGAATCCACTCCTTTTAACAAACTAAAGCTACGCAAGGCAGGGTGGAAAAAAATCAAATCAATGTCCTTGAAGATGTTTTCTTTTCTCCCGAGAGCCATCTTGAAAGAGCGGCTCTGCACGTGCTCTCTTGCATTCTATTTCAATCCTACTAGCCCTGTTTTCGTAACTCTCTGCTTTTTCTCCATTTATTTATTTTTTTATTTTGCATCTCTCTCTTTTCACTTTCAGGCAGTGACTCATCTGTCAGAAGGAGGGGTAGGGAAAGACGGCATAGGCCCAGCTGGGGCCCACCCTACGGGGGTTCATCTCTCTCTGTGCCTGCCCCTCTTTGCAATAACAATATCCATCTCCATTTTCCTGAAAGCTGACCAGTATGAGGGCATTCTTAGAGCAATTAAAATTCCCCAGGTTTCCACTCTTGCCACATGCTTAACTGTACTGCGCGGACGCACCATATGCTTCAAGATGGGCGATAGTGCAATTCGCAGCCCGATGGCTGTCGAGATCCTCATAGAACAAAGAGGAAGAACAGCTGGTTGCCTCGCCATGGTTGGATAGCAGCGAGTCAACCTGTTCAATCATATGCCACTCTTGTTCACCGCACCTTATCTTATTTGGTTTGTTTGTTTTATGTGGATTAAGCCCGTAAGAGCGATGGGAATTTCAACCTACTGCTCAAACAAGCTCAAGGCATCGATGTGTAGGGTATCAGACCGACTCAGACAATTTAAGATTCGATCAAGAACATGGTTGAAACACGAGGAGCCGAATTCCACAGAAAGGCCCAAGACACAGGATGTTCGTAAATCAGATTCTGGCGCCACAAGCCTGAAGCAAGTCCACCAACTAGCAGCTTTGAGTAGCTCACAGCATTTAAACAAAAGAACACTTATTGACAATTCCAAGGAGATTGTCAATTTTGGGGCAAGTAATCAAGATTAATGGTCAAAGAAATGCACAGCATGACCATCACATGTAAACCAGTGATAGTAATCACGATCACGAGCTCTTCGGATTGACTTTCCTCCACCTAGAAGACAAAGAACAGACTGAGATTCCTTACGAGACCTTTTTAACCTCTCTGGTCTTCACAGAACATGGCCACATACATCCACTTTCGCTTTTAGTCATGTGCTTTCAAGTCATCACTTTTAGCCATGCCCCTTTTAGCTTTTTGCTTTTTAGTCATGCTTTTTTAGCTTTTGCTTTTCACCCACTGCTTTTTAGTCATGGCTTTTTGCCATTACTTTTGCGTTCTTAGAGCGCCGTTCCAGCGTGCTTCGGCCTGCACGCCCGCTGCTACTTAGCCACGATTAGAAGAAAACCACCTAGTCTCGTCAAACTTTACTCCATTGCAGAGTTGATGTTGTACGGCTCGTTCAATTAATCACTGGCCGTCTCAGTGATCAGCCGTAAAACAGTGATTCTGTCCAAATTCCCTTTAAAATCTTAAATGATTCCCTTTGAGCTAAATTGACCTGTTTCCCTTACAGATACGAGGCTATTTTTCAAACCCTGCTGCTGGAAATACAGGAAAATTACCTCTCACAAGATACCACCTCAAAGTGAAGGAATTCATTAGTTGCTGCTGGGTTTTTATAGAGCCAAACATCAGCCTGAAGCATGATAACAGAACTATTAGCCCGCCTCAATCTATTATCTTTAATCTAAGACCACCTATTGGCTAAATCCTAAATGATGGTATTCCCTGTCCTAAAGGGCCATGCTGAGCTTTCAACTGCAGCCATTTCTCTCTATGGAATGCCATGGGATTAAATCCTCCCGCTGGCAGCCATTCAGAGGAAGTGACAGCACTGGCTCATGTACCACGACCTGAGAGGTCAACAGAACTCTATACTCTAAGTGTCAGCCTCACAGAAGGGATGAAATTAACATTGCCGGTGATAAAGCTCCCATGTCTTAACCTCTGGAGGGTTAATTCAGAACGTAGGGGGCCCCTCCATTGTGAAGAAATGTGTATGTGTCTACATGTTCAAGACATGGAGGGTCTTCCAAGGTGTTTTAGGAACATGACTCTTGAGATGCTACCCAGGGTAAAGGTGAACAAGTCATCTAATTGAAACCAGATCGGATCTAGTAGGCAACCTTTTACACGGACTAGGCACTGAGAAAATAATTATTTGACATCAAAATAAAAGCCATAAAAAGTAAAAAAACACATTCACACCTTTCTCTGTGAAGAACTATTGTATGCTAGAGAAACATATTACAGAAGACCACTCAACATCTCTAGAAACAGTATTTACTGAACAAAAAAACGTCTTACAAAAGCTACAAAAAAGATTTCTTTGGACATTCTCAATTATATTATCAATCAAGTTTGTCAATGACTTGTTGAATGACTTGTTTTCAGGGTAAGGCACTGTAGAATCTGTAGCATCATACGCCTCAATCTACAGCAACATTTAGTAACTTGTATTTAATGGTAAATCCATTTGGTTCATTGTAATTATGCATCTATGCACAGATATTATAGCCCAAAATAAACAACAACAAAAAGGAATTAGGTTATAGACTTCAATTTTAGGCACAGACAGTAATGACAAATTCAATCATTCTTCAGCAACCTGAACACGGCAAATTGCTGAGGTCAGAATTTCCCTCCATTCAAAACAGTAAAGCTTCAAAGAGTGATCTTTAAACATGCCAACAAGAAGACTTCCTTGTAGAGCAGGTAGGTTCACAGGAAAGCCTGAGGTTCATTAACTGATTAATAATGAAGCACTCCATTATGTCAACCCCTCGTTTTGCCAGGTCTCAATGCAAAACAGACCTAGCCAGGGGAAAGTCAACAGAGCCAAGCCTATCTGCCAACTGTTCCTGTCCAACTAGAGCTGCATCCAAATGAAAGCAAATGATTACAACATCTGCAGGAAGCCTGCCCTTTGACTAAGACGATAAACGGTCACACTCACCTCTCCGGATTGTGGCAGTGTCAGCTTAGGAATTTTGCCCTTGGTCCCAGCTGTGCTGCTTTTGGTATCCAGCAGACCTCCAAATGGCACACTGTTGTACCCTTCCACCAGCTCCACAGGGGGTTTGAGCTCTGGGGAATCATTGGGGACCTGGTCTTGGCCGTCCATTGGCCTGACGTAGGCAGTGGGTTTCTGCTGCACAGCACTGCTGGGCTTGCAGTGGAGGCCTTGGGGGAATGTCGGCGTCAAGAGGCCGCTAGGGAGCAGGGATGTAGAGGCCATTGGCGAGTTCGAGCCATGGGAGCATAAGTCCTGCTCAGCGGGAGACTTTCCAAGGCCAAGCTCGGCTGTGGCTGGTCCTTTGCCAGACTGTGCCTGCTTCCTGTTGGAGTGTGACGAAGTTGTAGGTCCACCAGGATTGGGACTCGAGTCCTCTTGGTCCTGATCATGTCTACTAGAGGTCTGCTCATGACTGGAGTGCTTCCCCCGGCTGACCGGTTGAGCGGTCTGGGCACCACTTGAACAGTGACCCCCTCGGGACCAGTCTGAAGAGCGTGACTTTTTGCCTTGATGTCCATGTACAACGCTAGAGCCCGGCATGGTGTTGGCAGGGGGTGGGGGCATGGAGGTGCTGTGACTTCCAGGTTGGGAGGGAGCAGCTCGACTCCGCTGAGCCTCAGGGAAAAAGCCTGGCTGCTCGGGTTTCTCCACTGGAGTCTGGGGAACAGAGTTTTTAGGAATGCCGACAAGGTGACTCTGGTTGGAATGGCTAGTCAGGAGCTCCTTCATTTCATCGTAATTTCCAAGTGTGTTTTGGACCCGGTTAGCCAGGGCATCTCCTTTGTTAGTCTGAAAGAAAAAAAAATTTATATATGAAACCTCTGTATAATTAAATGCAGTCATTTTCCTAACAAAGGTCTTTTAAATGAACAGTTCACCCTAAAATTAACATACAAAAGCTGGTTTATATGACTTGTGCACTACATTTATAGTCTCCTCAAGTCAATGCAATAGCTTTGTGTGAAGAACAGACCAAAATTTTTAGATATTTACTAATAATATTCACCTCCACCACAACCCTAAATCAAATATAGTACATATGGAGCAGGTAGGACTGAAACAACCTCAAACATCAGTGGTTCTAGAGTACCTTACAAACAGATGTCAATTATTTGATTTAAGATTATCAATGAATAATTACAATGATTTCAGTCGGTTACTCAAATAAAGGTATTGAAAGACTTTAAAAGACTTGAAAGTCATTTTAACCACTTTAATGGTGCTTATTTAGTCCTTTTTGAAGCTTAACCATGCAGTCAATATGAGCTGTTGAATGGAAAAGACACTGAGGTTTTTTACTTTTTATTTTATTTTATTTTTTCATTCCATACAAAAAATAACAGAATATGGGTTTGAAATGACATCAAGATGCGTAAATAATTATAGAAGATGCATTTTTTAGGTCAACTATCAATTTAATTTGAAGAATATTCAACTGTATTGCAAATGTCAGTGGACTTTAATTTTCAGATAAAATATAAAAATAAAGATAAAACATTCCACAACACAACAAAAACTCCATAATACCCAAAAGTAACACCCTAAGTCTGTGAGTGTGAATGCCAAGTCAAGGAGTAATTTAGTGTGTTCACAGAACCCTTCTCAGTATGGACAGATCTAAAGAGTGCATTTGTCAGTATAAAGAAACTGAGGATTTATCATGAGCTTTAGCTGACTAGACCATTAACATAGTTTTGAGATGCACGCCAACTCTCCATTTGATGTTAGTCAATATTTATGAAACCCAGCAACGTGTGATCACAGAAATGGCGAGACACTGTATTTAGAATCTATTCAGAATTTTCTGTTTGTGTGCCATTCCTATCTGTGCCTGTGTGCTGATCTACATAAAATAATGTTTGCAAACATCTCCTGAATTTAGGGTGGGCAGAAAGATACAGTAATCTCCTCTCCAGAAATGTCTGTCCAAATCTAGTCTGCTTTTGCTGACAACAAGAGTCAATTTTATAATAATCGTTATCTTTTAGGTTGTGCAGCACATCATTAGTTGCACAGCGTTCTACAGAAGAGAAACATGCTATCCCCCCACCCCACTGATTATTTGCATAATAAGCAACATTCTTCTTAACACTCAGGCCTTTACTCTTGTATTCATCACTATATTTACATTTTCCTTTATTCAAAGGCTCCTACTAGCACCCTGATTCTAAAGAGTCTGAATCTTGAGGTACTCAATAAATAATTAAATGCATGTGTGTGCTTCTCTTGTACACTGATACAACTGAAGGCTACATTAATCCCAGGAAGCAAGAGTAGAGGGATAAATCTATTAGCATTCTCCATTAATTTCACATGTAATTGCTACATTAATAACAGCACAGCTCTTCTAAAATGCAAATGCATCTGTTATGGCTTTCAGCAACATAAACAGTCAATAAACAAATAATGTTAAATGATCCACAACCAGCATAGCGCATGACAAGCTATTAAAGCAGTGATGGAATTATGCACTGGACGGTTAACATGCAACCTTACACACAACAGAGGATCTGATTCTAAATCTTCTCAGTCTGACATCAAGACTGACCTCTGACCTGCTAAAGCCTTAGCACTAATGTCAGCAATAAAACCTTATTGACTATGTGGTTGTTATTCGGAGATTTATTATAATGACATTTCTGAATTATTTCTGGATTATGAATAAAGACAAAAATTGACAAAAATAGCATGATATGAAACTTTCTATCTATCCATCCATCCATCCATCCATCTCAAGCCAGTAGCTTTTCATTTATATTAAATTATATATAACATATTTATATTCTCAGCATAGCCATAATTATTTTTTTTTTTTTTCAAAACAAAATGATTTATCTTTTTTTTTATTTTATTTTTTTAGAAAACATTGATGACATTAAAGAAAAAAGATTAAAACCAACAAAATGTATATATATATGAATTGGTGGGTTTTTGTTAAATGTGAGCCAAAATCATTACAATTAAAAGAACCAAAGACTTAAACTACTTCAGTCTGTGTGCATTGAATTTATTTAATAAACGAGTTTCACAATTTGAGTTGAATTACTGAAATAAATGAACTTTTCTACGACATTCTAATTTATTGAGATGCACCTGTATATATATATATATATATAAACATTTTTATTTTCTATTTGTCTTTAGTTTAATATATTTTAAAACAAATGGTGCCTATTTAGCCGCTTGCATCGCACAGTTCGCAGCACCTGAAGGATGCGTTCGTTACGCAAACATTGAGAAGGGGGGACCCGCTTTGAAACAGCAACAATAAATGGTTTAATTGCAGGTGAGAGACATATATATATATATATATATATATATATATATATATATATATATATATATATATATACACATACATAGGGAAAAACTGCTAAAACACAAATTATAAAATGTAATTAAATACAATTTTGTACAGTTGTATAGAAATTAAATTGTGTTTAATTGTGTATAGTTGTATAGAAATTAAATTGTCTAATTGTGTCTAATAAAAAAAAATATTGTATATATATCTTTTTTCACTTTCTTTCTCTTTTTTAGTAATATTACTACATTTTCGACTATTAATCCTTGTCATTTTATGGATACTTTTTAATTTTTCATACAATAAGCATACAATAATGTTTTGTAAAACTTTACTTAAAGCATTTATATATACTTTTACTATATGCAAAAGTAAAATAAGTTTATAACGCATTATATAAATGCTTTACATAAAGTGTTAACAAAATTTCATACAATAATTTGAATCTGGGTCCACTGTCATTTCTCCGTGGCCTCACCGTACAGATGACGTGAGTGCTGTTCTCGGAAAGCACTTGGATGGGAATGTGGACCAGTGGCTCTGCTCTAGTGTTTTTGGAGTGAAAGATCTGAAAGGGACACTCTTGAGTGAGAGGAGTGCGTGAACCTCCCAGACGAGGTGGTTCGGTCAATGTGAGGGAAAATCCATCTGGGGCTCACACAAAGAACTGTTGTGTGAGCTCGACTGCTTGACTGAAGCATGAGAATGCTGGACCGCAGCCAGACACGCATTCTACACGGCAGTTCCAGCTCGGGGGAAGGCGAGAAAGAGAGAAATGCTCTCATTTAAAGTGTTAATTGCTGACATTTTACATTCAAAGTTTCTTAAAATTATGAATAAGCCATTTATGAATGATTAATCGCGTACTTATGTTGGCGGTTACAGCTTTTACTAGCTAAGTAATGTGTTCATTGGAATATATAAACACTTTAAAATGTCTAGTAGTTTCAGGAGAGGTTTTAGGATTTACTACATAAAAATAAATAAAGTTAAATAAACATAGAAAACATTTTACTTGTTTTCTTGATTACACTCGGTCACGTGACACGTGAGAGTAAAGAGGTGTGTTCGACTTGAAGATCGATCGGTGTATGACATCAAAGTACGGCGAGAGAAAGCATAAGGAGACGTCTGCTCTCTTATAGCTCTCGCAGTACTTTGATGACACACACCGATCGGTCTAAGCAGCGCTGCTTCAAGTCGAGCGTGGGCCATCAGCAGGAAAAGAAATGAAACAGTAAACAGCCAAAGGATGTAACTTAGAATGGGAGATGGATCGGTTTGTGAAAGCGAAGAGAAAAGCCA
>NW_015624555.1:196695-216949 GCF_001515625.1 Sinocyclocheilus rhinocerous | reverse complement strand
GCGCCGCAACAGCTCTACACTGGATGCGACAAAGCGACCGTTGCAAATCATTTTAACTTTGTGTCAGTACGTCATATATAGAACGAGGCATCAGTTTAATGTTGGGTTTTGTCGTGTGGCGTCGAGCCGCCCCGCGCCGCATCCAGTGTAGACAGCGTCACTGGTTATAATGGTTCTACTGTATTTTGCCGCTCGCGTCCGGTGTAGACACGGTGTTTAATGTCGTTGGTGAGGAGGAAAGCCTGTGTGTGTGTCCTATGCCTTCGCGGACAGCATGAAACCCACTTTTTTAATTAAAAAAAGCATTAATTTTTCATAATGTTTAGTGAAATTATTTGGTACTCTGAGGTGGAATGGGGATTCGGAAAAGGGGGGTGGGGGGCAGATTTTTTTTTATTGGTTTAAAGATGATTTATAGCTTGTCTTTGTTGAATAATACAGAACATAACAAGCTTTAAAAACATAATCGCATATTGAATCGCAATATTGGTAAAAAAAAAATCACAATTAGATTATTTTCCAAAATCGTTCAGCCCTAGTCTAAATGCTGTGTTATTCTGACCTTTTGAAAACATTATTAAAGACCAGATGACTTTGAATGAACATTCCATTGACGTTACTGGAAGAATGTTCGTAACTTTGAGAGAAACTTGCCAAAGTTCTGAGAATGTTCCTGGTTAGCTGGGACCATTTCTCATCCAATTCAACCAAGACCAAAATGATCTGAGCTGCTTCAACACATTCACGTTATATCTCTATATTCGTCCGTTATATCGACAATTGCCTCATCTGTGGCTATTTAATTTCTCTTAAACTATTTTAAGAGAAAATCTGAGACAAAGTTGATACACAATAGAGCAACAGCCAGCATACTCAAAAAAACACTGCTGACTTTGATGTAAACTCTCAAAGTTTAAAAAATAAAACAAGTCACAAATGCTATCATTCCTGGATTCAAGTATTTTAGTACGCAATTAGGAGGTTCAGTGACATCATTCACTTTACATCAATCACATCAATGTGATTTTAAGCACTCGAAAATTCAAAGGGTTACAAGAGACTTTGCAATGACCATTACTTAATTGCCACGGATGGAGCATCTTGGGAAATAAGGACAGCATTCTTCTTCCCCTTGTGGCCTTCTTTACTTCAAGACAAGGACAGATTATCTACTTAGACATTCTTAAGTGCTCCAGTGTCAGTTGCCTCTTTAAAACACTCCACAAAGTCTTGGTAATGACTAGTAAAGACTTATTTTTTTATTTTTAATTGTGAAATGCAGTCCTAGTTGCAGAGCAAAATCAGCCCAAAATGAACATATGAACATATAGGCAAAACAGAGGACAGCATCATCAAGAGAAAAGTAGCTACATTTCTTGATAGATTTACGTCCATGTCTGTGTGAATGTTTGTGTCCTAACTGTGTGTGTGTTTGCTTGTTTCGGTGGGACCAGCAGTGTAAAGGCAGTTTAATGGGGTCATATTAAAAAGACACTGTGTGTTCTAGAGATTTGGGTACTTGGGCGCTACCACTCCGCACAGGCTATTCACACGCACAATGAGAGTCTTTGTGTTCTCTCTCAATTGCTGGCCCTTTCCAACTTCACCAGAGTATTCTCAGTATTTATGATGTTAACTAGAACCTCAATAAACAATCGGTTCAATCGGTTGTGAAAACGAATCAGATGTGTTTAGGAGCAATTAATCGTCTTTAAGGCTGACATGCTTGATAGGAACATTAAATGACTGATGAGTATCTCATCATGCAGTAGATTTGCATTGGCTTGATTTGAGTTGGGAATTTCCACGTTTCCATCCAAGTTATGATCTGCGATTTCCATGGCATATGTTCAAGAGAACATAAACGTCACTTCCAGCAAAACTGGAGTTAATTATAAATGGAGGTTGTAGACATTTGGGAAGCCACTGTTAAGTGTCATAAATTACTTGTGGTTTACAGGGTGCAGACAAAAATCTCTAATGAACTTGCAGTTTGCTATAGAATGACAATATTCAGTCACATGACTGGTTCTTTGATGTGAGCTGCTTTTTTTTTTTTTGATAGCAAATAAAAACAACCTCAAATTTTCAACTTATGCGTTTTCATGCACATTTTATTCACACTTTTGTAGATTTTATTCACACTTTTGACCAGAATGGTTATATGATTTCCTAACATTCGCATTAAAATATTTAGATGGAAATACAGCTATTGACTCAACAGATGATGTGAGTTTGGGGTGGATCACTGGCAGACCAGATGAGGGAGTGTCTGGAAAACCTGTTTGAAGACCTGTTGAAAAGTCATTAGTGGTAGTATTATTAATGCTGCTCTGATTTTACACTCAAGTATAATCTCAATGTAATCTCTAAGTAGTGTTTCATTCCAGAATGATTCAGAAACAGTTGAGTAATGATTCAGTGAATGAATCATAAAGAGGGTTGCCTGAATTTGGAACCACATACTAACATAAAGGTATTTCAAATTTAGAGTAGTGCCATGTGAAACATGCCTTATGGTTAAAGTTACACACAATACAACTTTCATTAAGAGAGCTTTGAGGACCGGAACTACCGTGTATAGTTACTTATAGTTGTCTCTGCATATCACACTGGTATAGGAAAAAGTACAGTATCTAACACACTGTAGTTTAACTACTTTAAATTAGACTTTAATCTGTTGTTTGACATGATGCACGAGAGAGTGTGTGTGTGTGTGTGTGTGTGTCTCTGTGTGTGTGCTGTCTATCCTTGACAAAACATTGGCAGTGTTTACAAAAGGGCCTTGTGCTCATCTGCTGCGAGCACTCAGGGATTGTGTCCCCTGGCAGGAAAACCAACAACTGTGATGGTAATGAAGGTGGCAATACCTCCAGATCTCAGTCAAATAGTATCGAAACCTCAGCAGCACTCAAAAACTAAACCCACACAGCACACGTTTCTTACTCTGAAGGACGGTACTGTCAGGAAAACGTCTTTGCAATAATTCAATATTTATTTGCCAGTATATGTATCCTGTCTGGATCACACAAAGACAGGAACAGCAAACAGCAGTGGTCTACAGGGCCATTAATGCTTCGGATGAAGGATCGATTCTGAGTCAAAAGAGAAAACTCAGACTACACATCATTTAAAATCAATAGAAGATTGGTTACAGAGGAAAGGGGAAAAAGAAAGAATGTGCATGGTGAAATTCCATCAGGAAATTACTCTAAACTCTTCTGACAAGAAACCGCTCCAGAAATAACTTGGAGGCAATTGAAAATTAAAACTGGACCTACTTAGCTGTTCTCGTTCATTTGTGCAAAAAAAAAAAAAGTCTCAGTACACATATGTATTTTTGCATGAGAATACATATTTTGTGCAAAAAGTATGACATTTTTAGTGAATGAGGTCAAATGTCTCTCTTCATAATATAATACTCCGACTCTGAAACAACCTTCCTTTCTGGCTGATGTCACCAAAGTCACATTTATCGTTGCTCGGCAGAATTTCGGGCAAAATCCAGTCATTTCAATAGGAATCTGTGCAGTTTGGAGTTTCACGTAAGGGGGAAAAAAGTTCTTCACACAGATTTAGCTCGTGTTCAAGTTGGCCAAAGCCACTTGGTTTAAAACAGACTTTTGTGCTTTATAAATCGCCACACAATTTTACAATTGACAAAAGTTTTTTGCTAATGTGGTTTTATTTTTCAACCCCTACAACCATCTGTTATATAAAAACTACTTTTCATCATCTAATCAATTCCTGATGGATAAAATCAAGGATGCAAGTTCTGTTTGACATTGGCTTCAATGTCTATAAAGGTTGTTGCATGCTCTATTATGAACATAACATACAAGCATTAAAGCAGACATAATTGATGATGACGTTTTTGTACTGCATTCATGCATCAATTAGGAACAGAAAATATGAAAGTATCAATGAATGAGGCCCAATGCATGCCTTCATAATATAATACATTGACTCTGAAACAGCTTTCCCTTCTGGCTAATGTCACCAAGGTCACATTTACCATCGCTCTGCAAAATTCCATCGGCGAAATCCATTCATTTCAATATGAATCGACATCATTTTTGAGTTCTGCATGAGGTCGAAAAAGTTCCTTGGGCAGATTTAACTTGTGTTCAAGTTGGTCCAGCAAATTCAGTGTATTGATCAACAGAACACTGCTTGGCTTAAAAGTGACTTCTGTGTGAGCTGTTTCATACATCACTATACTATTTACCTTTTTCTCACAAAATGTCCTTATTATTAAAATCACTAATGTGATTTTATTTTTCAACCATCTGATACACTGAGACCACTTTTCATTATCCAACCAACTCCTGATGGATGGATAAAAACAAGCTGCCCTACATTTTTTTTTTTTTTGGGTGAATTTTGAATTTCCATTTTCATTCAGAAATGCCTCACATTATAGAACTAAAATTGGTTGCAAGTTCTGTTTGACGTTGACTTTAAAGGTTGTTGCATCCCTTAATATCAATCATCCACAAGAACACAAGTGTTAAAGGCAGACATAATTGATGATGACGAAGTTCAATGTGTTTTTGTACTTAATTAGGAACAGGAAAAAACATTGTCGCCAAGTGAACCTGGTGGCAAAAACAAGGCAGCCATAACAACAATTCCCAGAGAGTCGAGCTAAATACACACTCGAGCACAACATCTTCAAATCACTCATGAGACCGAACATTAGACTGATTTTATTCAATTCAGACATACTAACCTTTCAACGCAATGCAGATCTAACCATAAAAACAACCTGGTAGGTAAAAGCAACACAGAAACACGGCATTGTGCAAACATGCACAGGTAGATGTCTATTCGCCCATTTAGTGCATTTGACTCAGCAAGTTGCTTGTGGTAGAGGGTAATTTAGGAATATTTGCCTTGGGGCAAAAAAAAGAAGAAGAGAAAAGTCTCTCTGTGACTGGGATGGCAGAAAACTCTTGGAGCCCCTCCAGATTTCTGACCTTGGCTGGCTGTAAGCTTTAAAAAACAGCCTTGCACGGAAAAAGAATGTCCAACAGGAGCAAAAGGCAATGAAGGGACACTAGGGGGAAGGTTGAAGCACCAGGGGGTGTCGGGGGCACTCAAGCTACGGCGCTAGTACCACTGGAACTGCTTTGAAGGTGCAAAGCGATCTGGGAACCAGTAAATTAGTCCCAAATAGCTGTTAACGGCACAGTTCCATTAAACAAGATTTAGGGGGATTAGCTAATAGCAGCCTTAGATGAGTGGTCGGGGGGAGGAGGGCAGCAAAGAGTGGTTGACGAGGGAATAAAAAACGAAGCGCTCATGTCCTAGCTTTCAAGAGGAAGGTTCGTATTGACTTACGTGACGGAGGAAGTCATGTGGTTGTTAAATATTTAGCGCAATTACAGCTATTAACAGTTTTGTAGGGAAATGTTTAAAGATGCAGTATGTAATATTGACAACTAGTGGTTGAAATGAGTACTGCAGTCCAAATTCAAAATGTTGTTTATCCCACCCTTTCCTCCTCAGACTCGATGCTCACGCGGGTTGCCAGATTGAGGACACGCAACAGGAACAAGCGCAATTGACAATGGAAGGCGACGAGCCTTACACTGTTGATTTATCTGGGTTTTAATATTCCTCTGGTCATAGAGATTTTTAGATGGATGACAAGACTTTTTAGGTCGGGTAGAATCTGCGATCACTGACCCAGTTCATTTGCTGACTTCCATGACTGCAATATGCTGTGCTTTCCGCCAACTGGCAACCTGGGGAGTCGAAATACTATTGG
The DNA here is from genome assembly GCF_001515625.1 of Sinocyclocheilus rhinocerous. Taxonomy (NCBI): domain Eukaryota; kingdom Metazoa; phylum Chordata; class Actinopteri; order Cypriniformes; family Cyprinidae; genus Sinocyclocheilus; species Sinocyclocheilus rhinocerous. The sequence continues at coordinate 211,176 of NW_015624555.1, read as the reverse complement.
GTGAATTGGCAATAGTTGGAATCACACAGACCAAAACAAAAACAGACATTCCGACACGGAACTCATTTCAAAGTAGAATAACTGACTGTAGCATTGTTTTTCATAGAAACAAGTATGCGAACTTAGCATTTTTCCTAATTATATGCAAAAATATTATGATATTTTCATGCTTTAGCACAATCAAAAAAAAAATAATGCATGCAGCACCTTTAACTTTCATTCACATTTTGAGGGCATACTCATATTTACGTAGCGCTTTTCTTGTTAATCTTTCAAACACTGCAGCGTCTTCGGTGGTAAGATGCTCTCACAGAGCTCCTGTCTGGATCCTTCATTGTGCTCCTATTCAGTGGCCGCTTTTGAGCTCCAAATCCCATCTCACATTTGACAGGACACAGTGTGGCTCACTGAATGGAGTCAGGTTCAAAGCACAACACATCATTCAGGAGTGTGATGCAACTGCACAGCTGCAGCGAGGAATGCTGGGACAGCAGATTCCTGTGGGCCAGGAACAATTACATTCTCTATGCAAACTCACTCAGAAATGGTTTGAGCCTCCATTTGTCAAGTGCACATTTTTTTCCCAGTTCATGTACAGTGCCTCCAAAATTTAGAATAAATGTGCCTTAATTAAATATGTATGAATTTCATTGAATTAAAATTAATTCAAACTTATTTCCCTTTTCTGAGCCTTTTTTTCCCCCCCCCCAAAAGACTATTAGCAAACTGGAGTCAAGGTGATTTATTATAATTTTAATTTACTGTGTGTTCCAAATTAATAAAATTCTCATTATATTCTATTTAGAATCAAATCTTTTTTTATCCATTTTCTCTAACTAAACATACAATGAAATTAATACATAACGATGTTGTTATTGTTAAAACAAAAAAATTATTAAAAATAATTAATTTTTCATTAACTGAAAAAAAAAAAAAAACATTTAAAATATTTACTAATATTTACTATAAAATCTACATTTTAAATAAAATAAAGTACAATATTTAACATTTTGTTTATAATATTCACATTCATAAAAATGGTTTTGGTAATGTGTAAGAAAAAATTATAATAATTAATTTTTTATTAAAACTGAAAAAAAAAAAAAAACATTTAACAAAAAAAATATAGAAATGGTGCCTTGTCAACTAACAGAAGAAAAAATAATTTAAAGTTAAAGTACTAAAATTACTAGAACTAAAACTGAAATAAAACTTGAAGTAGAAACAATACAAGTAAAAACTAATAAAAATGACAAAAGCAAATAACACAATTACTAAAATTTATACTAAAAATAAAGTTAAACCAGAAAATATTATTAAACATAATATTAGTATAGAAATACTACTATAATAACATACAATCTGTATGTGCATCTGTATACAAAAACACGTTATATATTCAATTATTAACAAGTTTAAGAAAATGCTTATTAATATAGACATGAGAACACTTCCAATAAGTTAACACAGAGAGCAACTGATGCTCACTGTTTATGGTGCATTCTGCGAATTTCTAGGAAATGAACATTTCAGTGCACTGGACAGCTCTAGAAATGCCTTACTACTTGTACTAGTGAACAGACAATGGGGGAATTCAGTAAGAATGAATTGTGCCTATTGATTGTGCTGTTAATTTGCATGTGCTGTCTGTGTAGTTTTTGTGCCCGATTCACTAAAGGAATTACACAAATCAGGTAACGGCGCACACGCGCCCACAAAATTAGTGCCGAATGCAATTTTCACAGCACAATTCCCCATCTCGCAGTGCTAGATTATGAAGGATGCAGCAGAGCACACAATCCAACACACTTGGTCTGTACAGCACCACTGCGACCGCCTGAATAAGCTCTTTATAATGCTGAAAGTGTGCACACTACACCTGGATATATGCATTTTTATAATGCTTTTCTCCATCATTTGATGAATAACTGCCAAGACTAATAACAAATTTAAACAAACATCTCTTTTCAATGGAAGTCATTTGACCCCCTGCTTTCCTAATAATGCAACGCTAATTGCACCAAGCAAATAGCACTGTGCTTTGTGAATAAATCTATAATAAGTCTAATTTACACAAAAAAAGAGGCATGTTTGTACTGACAAGAATTACAATGACTTACTCAAGACTCCTGGTGGGTTCTCAAGGCTCAATTGTGAGGTTTTTGCACTGCAGTGATGCAAACAAGTGGTCTTGGTTTGATTTGAGTTTTCTCAAGTGACGCAAACAAGTGGTCTTGGTTTGATTTGAGTTTTCTTCTCTAAAGTCTTCAATACTTTAAATGTGTCTCAATTGTCCAAAAACCTTTTGGCGCCACTGTAGTTTATTGTACAAATAACAAAAAGATTACATAATAGAGACATTGGAATTATGACTCATGGCTTTTATGAAGTTTTTCTACTTGTGCGATTGTAGATTGTTGGGGATTTAGTCTCGGCAACCTGTAAAGCTGCTTTGAGACCATTTTCATTATTACAAATGCTATATAAATAAAGCAAAAGAAACAACGAATGTACCCTTCACCTAATGTCACCCTGTAAGTATTTCAGAGACCAATGATATTCACATTAAAACCCTGAGCAAAAGCTCCGCTCACAGCTTCGGCTTGACGTCAGCAGCGACCCAATGTTAGCTTTATATATGTGAGGCTGAAGTTTTTTTTAGTGGAGAGCTCTGGTGTGTTTTTCTGTCAATATGGGGTGCTGTGTGTACATTAATGAGGAAAAAAAATTAACTTAAATGATTTTAGCAAATGGCTGCAATATAACAAAGAGTGAAAAATTTAAGGGGGTCTGAATACTTTCCGTACCCACTGTATATTATAATTTTTCTGTTAAATATTTTTATCTTGCACTGCCTTGCCATTTTGCTATGCAACTCAGCATCCCTTAGCTGCCCTGTGTCAGACGATGTGTGTGTGTGCTCTGATTGGACCTTTTGGCAAAACACTTACCTTGTACGGCTCACCAAACAGATTAAATCCAGTAGAGAACAAGTCTTCATCTTGCTGCACTTCCTGTGTCCTTCGCTCCCACTCCTTCTTCTTCAGCGCTGAGCGGTCCTGCTCGTAATGACTGCGGGAAACGAGAGAGAAAGAACGATAGAGAGTAAGAGCATGATTCGAGTTGGCATGCGAGAAATCGACGGCAAAAAACCCTGCCTGTAAGAGATTCAAGGGAAGCCCTTATCTGTCTAATAGGCCCGAGCTGACACTAAGCAGATGAGGAGAGCGTGGCGGAGGAGATAAAGTAACTGGATTGGTGCACAGATGCTTTGCAGGAACAGACAGGAGACTGCCAGGAAGAGGCAGCTCTGTTTGAAATGCTGTAAGAAGGGCTGGAGCCTCGGGGAACGTTTATTTAGATTTGAAGGACCTCATATGACAATCAGTGTGGGGGATTGTTACAGGAAATTCAAGCTTGTTTTAAACAAAGGGAGATGTCATACTGCGGTAGCTGACAATCCCAAATTCATCGTGTGGAGTAAATGATTTCACAAATGAAAACCCAAGCACCGCCGTCTGAGGGACTCTGTCAGCCTCGTATTTTTCTTTACATTCATTAAAATGATGACTTCATCCGAGCAGCTCCTCAAAAGCCTCTCCCAGGCCTCTTCTGAGTTATTTAACGTCTGTAAACGACTCACCGTTTAACAAACTCCGTCTATTAGCGAGGAAACAAACACGCGGGGTGCTAAGCTGAGAGCGTGCGATGCTAGCTGTGGCTGGTTGGCCCCGGGGCCGGTGTTATAGGCTGACAGTAGCTGATTAGGACCCGTAGACTCGGTTCTATCATTATCATAATGCAGAATGGCCTCAGGTTAACGCAGGCCTCCCTCAGGAACAGACATACGCCACAGCCGCTAGCTGTAGCATTAGCATCGGTCCCTGAGGAGGAACAACGGCGTGATAGAAATGGTGCCGTTTCATTTGGCTGCCTTATTATGTGCATGTATGAGGATGTCTAAGTGTTCGTCTGGTCATTTGTTCGTTCGTTCACTCACTTACACACTGAAGGATACATGACATGCTTCAAAAGATCTGCTATTCCTTCAAAACAAATTAGCATGCTAAAGACACTTTTCACTATCAGACTTAGGGTGAGGGATTTGAAAGGTTGGAAGCATGAAAATCACAAAACACATCTATGTATCTGACAATGTCACTTTTGATGTCACTGTGACTTTATGTCTCGCAAAAGCATCTTTGATTCTTGTTATTGCTATTATGTTGCTTTTTTTTTTTTATTGTGATAAAATTGACCACCTTATCTATAGGAAAAAAAAAAAATTCGATTTAAAATGTGATTAAAAAGGCTCCAGGTTTGTAGGGTTGCACAATTTGATAATATGTCATTATGACTTTAATAATACTGATTAGAGAAAGAGAGAGAGAGGGAATGCAGATATGAAGTTAAGGAGAAAAAATAATAATTGCGAAACCAAAAGGAGGGGGAGAGAGCGTGCCTTGTCTTAGGAGAACTGTAATTAGCCCTCGAAAAAAGAAGGCAGCACTACATCTTTCTGCTGCTCTGTGGGAAGCAACAGACAAACTCCAGGCCCTTCTTCTACAAAAGGCATTCCTTGCTTCAAAGCTCCAGTTTACAGACACGCCATCATGTTTGAACACCATTTATGAGGGAATTAGCTCTTCTAGTAAACTAAACTCGGATGTTCCCGATGGTAAATCGAGCTCATAAATCATTTTCCATATCTGCATCAATTATCACAGATCCTTTGACAGAACTAAAATGCACAAGCTGACATATGCTTTATTCTTCAGTATGCTGACTATTCATCTCAACCGAGCTAAAACAACCCTCAATCACAGCTTTTGCGGGGAAAATATCCCAGTCGTTTAACTGCCAAACTCTAAGCGACGCTGTCACTCAAACCAGAAGAAATCTTCAAGCCACGCTCAAGCGAAAACTTGCTATTACAAGAATGAAAATCCCTGTCCTGGATCAGAACCAAAGCTGTAAAATGTTGTCATAATCTGTCACAACTCATCCCGTCATAATTGTTTACATGGCAGTATCGCGGAAACGACACAGATGGAACAATTAAGCCATGAGTAAGTGGTGAGTGACGGTAAGATCACCCTCATCCAGGCTTTCCAGTTCTATGACGCCAAAGGCAGTTCTTCACCTACTGACTGAATGCAGAGGCACAAGGGAAAATTGATCCTGCTCTCTGGCCCCTGAGGACCTCTGGACCGCCGTAATGACAGTGCTTCACTCTCACTGACATGGTCTGTCTCGGCCCTTGCTAACAATTGGCTAAGGAAACAGATAAGCTACCTGAGGCTGGAAGGGCGACCTTGAAGCTTATTGATGCAATAAAAGTGATGTTCTTTGAGTGGTGACACTAGTGAATCTTAGTGCAGGTGATTTATTCTCCTACTGTAGATGTTCAACAGTTCTGAAATTCAACAATGGCCCTGTTTACTTCTTTAGTACACATTCCAGGGCTTTTTTCTTTCTTTCTACAAATCATCTGTACAATATTCCTGTTTGTTTTTATAATCCAGAAAAGGGTACTAACTCTCAAAAACAACTTTCCTTTTCGACTGATGTCACATGGGCCACGTGTGAAGGGAAAGCGATTTTAAGCCAATAGCCAGATAGCTATTTAAGCACTGTAATTTAGGTATACTGCAGATATGTTAATGTGATAAAGGTAATGGCAAAGATGATTACCATTCGGGTATGCTGAGATGCTCATGAGCGTGAATTTGACCTTTCACCTCAATGTCTGGGAAACTGTCTTGGTTCACAACAGGCACAAGCTTAAATAAATACGGCCAGATTGCCAGGACAAAATATTAACTCTTTTCTTAATTAACTGCAAATTCACATTCAGTTCGGGCCTCATTTGGTATATGTAATTCCAACAGAATTGTTGAAAGTTCTGTAATATTTACTTGTAATATGCAAGATTTTTACAGTTTTTTTTATTATTATTATTATTATTATTATTATTATTATTTTAGCTTGGGGTGAAATATTAAATAGTACTTAAAATAGATTTGTTCAATATTTGAAAGAAACAAAGAAAGAAAGAAAGAAAGAAAGAAAGAAAGAAAGAAAGAAAGAAAAAAAGAAAGAAAGAAAGAAACTGGCCCAAAAACTATTGTGATTATATATCAATATACAAACAACAACAATACTAATACTAATACTAATACTAATACTACTACTAATAATAATAATAATAATAATAATAAAGTGGTTTATTACTGATGTAATATTTTGTTATATTGATATGTGATTTTTTAAGTAAACTTATCAGTTGTTATTGTAAAAATACAATAACTTGTTATCAGCCACCAATACCATAAAAAAGCAAGTTATAAACAAACAAACAAACAAACAAATAAATAAATAAATAAAAGCAAAATGACAAAGAGTTCCAAAACAATTGAAAATGACGTGATGTGTAGCCAAGTATGGTGTCCCATTCTCGGAATTTGTGCTCTGCATTTAACCCATCCAAGTGCACTCACAGCAGTGAGTAGTGAACACACACACACACACACAGTAGCGAGACATTTTTTTATTTTATTTTGCTGTGGTGCAAAAAAAATCCCTGCTGGTACTGAGACTCGAACCCATGAACTTTGGGTTACAAGTCAGCCTCTCTAACATTTCAAATGCGTGCCTCAATTCTATTCAACATGCTACAAAAGATTTGCTATTCTAACTCATTCCTTATCCCTTCAATTTTATAATTTAGAATATTTTGACTTTCTGCTGATAGAATCATCTAATAATAATAATAATAATAATAATAAAGTGGTTTATTACTGATGTAATATTTTGTTATATTGATATGTGATTTTTTAAGTAAACTTATCAGTTGTTATTGTAAAAATACAATAACTTGTTATCAGCCACCAATACCATAAAAAAGCAAGTTATAAACAAACAAACAAACAAACAAATAAATAAATAAATAAAAGCAAAATGACAAAGAGTTCCAAAACAATTGAAAATGACGTGATGTGTAGCCAAGTATGGTGTCCCATTCTCGGAATTTGTGCTCTGCATTTAACCCATCCAAGTGCACTCACAGCAGTGAGTAGTGAACACACACACACAGTAGCGAGACATTTTTTTATTTTATTTTGCTGTGGTGCAAAAAAAATCCCTGCTGGTACTGAGACTCGAACCCATGAACTTTGGGTTACAAGTCAGCCTCTCTAACATTTCAAATGCGTGCCTCAATTCTATTCAACATGCTACAAAAGATTTGCTATTCTAACTCATTCCTTATCCCTTCAATTTTATAATTTAGAATATTTTGACTTTCTGCTGATAGAATCATCGCGTTCATCTAATGTCAACATTGCTAAAACCCAAGATACCTCAAACACATATTTCATCAACCCCTGCTAATAGGACACTTTCCCAGAGCAACAGCGAGTCATCCAGCTCTTGGAGGTGATGGATAGCACAACGAGCCGGAGAGCTGGAATCAGTCCGTCTTCAGTCGGCCTTCGCCGTCCTCCGAAGCACACCTCGGAGTCCCGCGGCTTCGGCCACGGAGTTTAATCCATCACCAAATTATTCCAGAAGGCGGGAGATGAAACGGTGCGAGAAAAACGAGGCCTGGTCCGAGGGTGACAGGTGCTTCTTCTGAGGGGTCGAGGAAGAAATAAGTGACAAAGAAAAGTGGGACTAAATACGGCGATGAGAGATTGACGGTGCTTCCCAGGCCTTAATGGCAGCAAGATGTCAGTTATCTTTATGTCAGCGCACTGGGCACACCTGACATAGCCACCTGACAGGACGATAAATCAAATTTACAGCTCTCAGTGGCATAGCCTTTCAGGCACTTGGGTCCCCTGACACTGCATTACCCTCCAAATACAGAGCGCTGCACTGGGCAGTGAGAGGGTGCTATAGACGATTAAGGAACGAAAGGAAGAACGCTGAGGTGCAAATAACCCCTAGTTTTATAGCACATGGGTTTTCATTCATGAAAATATATTTAAAGACAAGAATCAGGGTGTCACGTGTATGTTCTGTTCCATTTGGCTTTGTTCTAGTTTGACCTAGTTTCCTTTGCTTTGAATTCCCCGCCACTAGTTTGTTATCTTAGTTACTCATTGATTTGATTAGTGTCTGCACCTGTTTGATTGGTTTGTTTCAGGGTATTTAAGCCTTGCGTTTTCTTCTGTTCATTGTCAGTTCTTGTTGCGTGTAACCTTGTTATATTCAGTTCCTCTGTCCAGTTTTGAGTTTGTGTAAATCTAAATTGCTGTGCTTAGATCCTCACCTCATCCTTAATTGCAACCTTTTTGTGACACAGAGTTTTTATACTTGTTTTATTTCACCTAGTTGCCAAACATTTCTCATTAAAATTTGTTTAACTTGATGCACTAAAATAAACTAAAACTGAAATAAAATAAATAAAACTACCTAAAATATAGGGGAAAAAAGTAATTAAAAAACAACAACACAAACAAAATGATAAAACACAACACAATTATTAAAAATGTTTACTAAAATTAAAATGGAAAATGCAAATAACAACTAGTTCTAAATATACTTAAACTATAATAGCATCTCAATGATACTAAAATAACACTGACCAGATTATCGGTCACACTTTATTTTAAGGTCCAATTCTTGATATTAACAAATCATTAACTATGACTTTTCCCTCAATAAACTCCTAATTTGCTGCTTATTAATAGTGAGTAAGATAGGTGTTAAGTTTAGCTATTGGGTAGAATTAGGGATGTAAAATATGTGACCCTGGAGCACAAAACCAGTCTTAAGTCGCTGGGGTATATTTGTAGCAATAGCCCAAAAAACATTGTATGGGTCAAAATTATAGATTTTTCATTTATGCCAAAAATCATTAGGATATTAAGTAAAGATCATGTTCCATGAAGATATTTTGTAAATTTCCTACTGTAAATATATCAAAACTTAATTTTTGATTAGTAATATGCTTTGCTAAGAACTTCATTTGGACAACTTTAAAAGCGATTTTCTCAATATTTTGATTTTTTTTTTGCACCCTCAGATTCCAGATTTTCAAATAGTTGTATCTCAGCCAAATATTGTCCTATCCTAACAAACCATACATCAATGGAAAGCTAAAGCTTATTTATTCAGCTTTCCGATGATGAATAAATCTCAGTTTCAAAAAAATTGACCCTTATGACTGGTTTTATGGTCCAGGATCACATATGCTCATGCAGAATAAGTGTTTTATGAGTACTAATAAACAGCCAATATGTAAAAAATAGGCATGCTAATAAGCAACTAGTTAATAGTGAGAAATGGTCCCTAAACTAAAGTGTAAACCTAGAGACCTGATGGCAGCAAGCTAGCAAGCGCAAAGCAATCTCTGACAATCTCTGAAAACACCCTAAAGTAAGACACGACTTACTCTCCTCTTTCGTAATGTCTGTTTTGCTTGATTTTTGTACAGTCAATAATTTTCTCTCCCCATGCTTCAGAGGAGGCGCTGCCCACCTTCCTTCCTCTGGGAAAACACCAGTGATATATTCAGACTTCACATAAACACATTACCAAAATGTTCTCTTGGCCATATATTCAGTCTTATCCGTGTGTTGACAGCACGCCGTATGTTAAACAGCAGCGGCCAGGCGCTTTATTATGCTGATGTTGTTGGTGGCATGATTACGTTTTGGAATATGTGGCATTGGCAGTTTCTCCTTCCATTATTTCGTACTCCACCTCTCCTCTGCCTCATCCTAGCACTGCCGACGAAGGGGGGAAATGAACAGCGATATCCATGGAAAAGCGAATGAATTTAATCTCAGCTGAGCTTTGCTGCATTTGAAAGATAACCAAATAGAGTGCCTGCTTCTCTCTCTCCCTCCGCAGCCCCCGGTGAAAGCCTCCCATAGAGAAATAATGTATTAAACAGCCAACGAGTGCCACTGTTATTAGAACGACGCAGCCGCCACAACAGTGGGCTTGATTTCTGATTTAAGCGGCAATTATTAATTTGAAGCACGGCCTAATTAAAACTACAGCTAAGCGTTTAGCCTCTTGTTGCAATTATTTTGGAGGATTGTAATTATATGGAGCTGCTTATCTGACACATTAAGGCAGTGACAGAAGAGGTGGAGATCTCCTCTCATTTATTTCCTGATATATCAGCGCTCGGGCAAGATTGATGCGAGAAAGATAGCAGGCGTTCATCAGGAGGAAGAGGGGTCGTCTGGTGGGACAGTCTAGCCTGAGGGAAAGCCAAGCTCTGTCGGGAACACACTTTTTGTTTCTTCCTCTGCCTTTTTTCACGGTTCACTCCTGTGAATATGTTTTCCTTGACATATGTTCGATTAAATATAGCACACAAATTGTGAACCAAAATGACAATATTGACAAAATTATATTGGGATTCTTTTATTTCTCAAAGTATTTAATTTAAATCTATCAGCATGTACACAATTGTTCAAAAGTTTAGGGTCAGTGAGATTATTATTATTATTATTTTTTAAGTCTCTTGTGCTCACTAAGGCTGCATTTATTTGGTTAAAATACAGTAAGAACTGTAATACTGTAAAATATTTTTACAATTTAAAAGGCTTTCTATTTGAATTTATATTTTAAAATGTAATTTATTCCTGTGATCAAAGCTGTATTTTCAGCATCATTACTCCAGTCTTCAGTGTCACATGATCCTTCAGAGATCATTCTAATATGCTGATTTTCTGCTCAAGAAACATCTCTAATTATCATTAATATTTTTGTGAAAACCATGATTTTTTTTTTTTCAGGGTTCAAAATTCAAAAGTTCAAAAGAACAGCATTTTTTAAAGAAATCGTTTTAAAATTATAAATGGCTTTACTGATACACTTTGATCAATTGAATGCATCCTTGATGAATAAACATTTATCTCTTACCAAAAAACTTTCTGACTAAAAACCACAAGTGGTTTATTTATTTATCTTACTGACCCCAATCTTTTGAACGGTACTGTTTTTATTTTTCTTGAATCTTTTTGTTAACTATTTTAACCAGACAGCCACTGTTGCTTAACAAATTCTAAATAGTAAATTTCAAAAGAACAGCATTTTTTAAAGAAATCGTTTTAAAATTATAAATGGCTTTACTGATACACTTTGATCAATTGAATGCATCCTTGATGAATAAACATTTATCTCTTACCAAAAAACTTTCTGACTAAAAACCACAAGTGGTTTATTTATTTATCTTACTGACCCCAATCTTTTGAACGGTACTGTTCTTTTATTTTTCTTGAATCTTTTTGTTAACCATTTTAACCAGACAGCCACTGTTGCTTAACAAATTCTAAATAGTAAATAGCAAAAGTAACAGTAACATATCCACCCTCAGAAACACCGGGAAGACCAATTCAAAACTGGTCCAAATTTAGCATTCCTTCAGTCAATCCCCTGAGCTGCACAGCGAGCACAAATGACCAGCCGGGCCAGAGTCGCATCTTCAGAACGGGGAGGCAGCGGTGGCAGCTGGTTGTAGGCGAGTAAAGGACTCTCTCAGATTAATGAGCAGTGCTGACAGTAATTGCCAGGTGCCAGGTTATCACCCTGACCACTGACACCACGTCCCCTCAGGACTCGTTCCATTTCCTCAAGGAGGCCATTGTTTGCACTCACATTAGCAGTGGCTCAGCAGGATAGCGAAGACGCTGGCCGAACAATGAAGACTAAAACACGCTTCACCTTTCCCAGTCCAATGCTGACACTATAACGTTTGATGGCGTTCTTTCTTCAGAGCAGAGCTGATTAGTAATAAATGTGATTCTCAATGTCTAAAAGGCACTAAAAACTTTCCCTGCAATCTAGAGAAACATAGTAACTACTTAGATGTAATTAATTCAGAAATGTGCATATCTAATTAAAATTATATTACATTACATTACATTATATTACTCATAAAGCAATTTATTGCTATTATTTAAATGATCATGTTATCACATTATTATGTATCATGATAATATATTACATAATAATATTTTTTATTTAATAATAACTTTTATTATTTAAAAAAATGTGTTATTATTATTATTATTACTATTATTATATTGTGCTCTTAAAATTGTGAACATTTTTGAATGAAGAATGATGACTTACAAAACCTCAATAGTAAAACATCAGTTAATATTATTTAGTAATTTACTGGAAACGGGAAATATTTTTTTAATAAATTCTACTACTACTACTACTACTACTACTACTACTAATAATAATAATTTTATTTTGTATATAATTATATATGCTGTGTATAGCAAAATATAACTATTATATATTGCATATTATTAAACATTAATAACAACAACGACGACAATAATAATAACCATTGTCATTTATTTATTTATTTATTATTAGTGCTGTCAAACAATTAATCGCGATTAATCGTATCCAAAATAAAACATTTTTTTTACATAATATATCTGTGTGTACTGTGTATATTTATTATGTATATATCAATACACACACATGCATGTATATATTTAAGAAAAATATGTTACGTTTATATATTAAATATATTTATATATGACAATTTATATTAATATAAATTGTCATATATAAATATATTTAATATATAAACGTAACATATTTTTCTTAAATATATACATGCATGTGTGTGTATTGATATATACATAATAAATATACACAGTACACACAGATATATTATGTAAACAAAAACGTTTATTTTGGATGCGATTAATCGCGATTAATCGTTTGACAGCACTATTTATTATTATTATTTCCATTTTTTCAATGTTTTTCCACGGACCGCCTTAAATCTCATTTTAAAACGCATGAACACCATTGCATACATTACAATATCACATGCGATTGCATAAAACGCTTTGCTTCAGATTCCCTCCAGTGAATGATGAAATAATCTAAAGTCTCAGTGATCTATAATAAATATAACATTTAATTTTTTTTTAATTGTCTCATTTGTTTAATTGCCTTTTTCACACAGCCTTGTGCTGTTTCTAATTCGCTCCATCTTCTTTTCTTTTTTTTTCCTGGGCGCTTTCAACTCGCAATACAAGGGATCAGTGATTAACTGCGTCAACCAATTAGAAAGCATGTCTGGAGTCTGAAATGTCATGTAATGAATATTGCAGGAGGAGCTCCGGCACATTTCCAGAATTTGACCCAATTTAGCAAACAGACGTCCGTGCGCACTGGAACATCAGAGCAGTGTCCACAAACACCACCAGCGCTGTCAGCCACGGCAGGGATTTAAACCAGAGACAAACAGCCAACCCCTGCGCCACCAAACCCGCCAAACAAATGTCAATTTTCCATGACATCAAACTGTAAAAACTGATCCAGACGCAGTAATAGTCAGAGACGCTGCTGAGCGCATTCAGCAGACTGCATAATCGAGAGAGGAAATTATGGCAGCTGCACGTCGATTATCCCTTAATGGGCACCGACTTCAAATTAATGTCTTCTTCCAAATTAATGTCTTCTTCATGTTCCATATTTCACATTCATATTGAGAGGAATTTACCACAATTACGGTGTAATTGCAGATCTGCGGCTGAAGTTAACAGCATACAGGGTGCGTTTAAGAACCTAAATCTAATCGTAGTCTATTCTGAGTCACTCTCGAGTTGAAATCTGAATGCTGAGATTGGCCTTCCATGTGGTTTCGTGACAAATGCATTAGGGAGTTGAATGTGTGGTGGAAACAGCAACCAAATAACGCATAAACAAACAACTACAAAAGTAAGAGATCATAAAGGCTATCAGATATCTCCTTTACGAAACGTGCATATTATCTCTGGCTTTGAAGCTCAGCTATCAGACGGAACATGGTTTTGAGACACTTTTTAACCCCTGGCCTGTAATTATGCAGAGGCAGCTCTCGGCTGCAGTGGAGAACAGAAGGAGAGATGGAGAGGCTGATGAAGTGGAAGGAGGAAGAGGTCGACAGGGCCGTGAAGAGCTACATATGAGGCATGTTCATCTGTGAAGACTGTCTGATAACCTAAACTGAACATCGCAGTTCTCACAAAACCCATCAAGAAATGTTTGGCTCATATAAAAAAAAAAAAAATCATAAAATATTTCAAAAATATTCAATAAGCTGTTTTGCTTACTGCTATATATATATATATATATATGTATATATATACCAGCTCTCGGCTGCAGTGGAGAACAGAAGGAGAGATGGAGAGGCTGATGAAGTGGAAGGAGGAAGAGGTCGACAGGGCCGTGAAGAGCTACATATGAGGCATGTTCATCTGTGAAGACTGTCTGATAACCTAAACTGAACATCACAGTTCTCACAAAACCTATCAAGAAACGTTTGGCTCATATTAAAAAAAAATAAATAAATAAATATTTGAAAAATATTCAATAAGCTGTTTTGCTTACTGCTATTTTAGGAACTATATATATATATATATATATAAATCTTTCTTTCTGTATTTCTATATTTGCCTTTTTGACATCTGCACTGGTTTCCAACTTCTCATTGATATGTAA
>NW_015624555.1:178663-196588 GCF_001515625.1 Sinocyclocheilus rhinocerous | reverse complement strand
ATAAAAAAACGTTTGGATCATATAAAAAAAAAATAAATAAATAAATATTTGAAAAATATTCAATAAGCTGTTTTGCTTACTGCTATTTTAGGAACTATATATATATATATATATATACATCCTGGAATGTGCCTATGTATGACGTAATAGATAGGTTAAACACCGCCTCCACAGAAGAAGACCAACGCCTAATTCTGTAGCCCCGCCCACTGATTTGCGCATGACCTAGTAGGGAAATAACGTAAGTGGCGCTAAACCGGATCGAGCAACCAAGCAATAAACGTACCATTAAAGAACGCAAAATATTGTGCAGTGCCTGGTTGTGGAAGAACATAGTCGCTGCATAACCTTCTTTCGGATTCAAATATTAGGAATGCGTGCTTGAACTTTATTTTTAATGAAGTTTCACCTCACGTGAGTAAAACATTGAGCGTTTGTTTGCTTCATTTCACCACGGATTCCTTTGTAAACAAGACACAGGTCGACGCTGGATTTGCGAAGAGACTGAGATTAAAAAGCAATGCTGTGCCGTCTATATCGGATCCGACAGGAATGGCGCAGCACGCTTATGTGAGTAAACAATATTTGTACTATATGTGTCACTATTGCTTTGTTTGAATATGTCCTGATTATGTGTACGTGTCTAAGCAAAGGCACAGAAGGCTCCAACTATGAAGGCCGTAGCTTGTCAAACAGACACACAGAAAGTTAGTTTACTATGCGAAACTGTTATCCAATCATAGCAGTGGGCGTTTACTTCCAAGTCTTCAATGTGGCACGCCCATAAAAACCCAGCGTTTCTCGAGCCGGCCTCAAAACCAGGGAAGAATATAGCCTATTACTTATTGATTTTGATGTTTTAGAATGTAAAAACCACGCAGACGTCATAAGTGGACCTCAGACAACAGTATAAAATAAAAAATAAAAAACAGTCCATGACCCCTTTAAAAGTAAAACATCCAATATTTTTAATAAATGATTGGAAATGGGAAACAATACACACACACACACACACACACACACATATATACACAGTATACATATTGTTTATAATATAATATTTATAATGAAACTATATAAATAACTACATCTATATATAAATAACAAGTACTGTATACATTTAGGTCTCATCATTCTCGTTACTGTAAAAACTACTGTAATGCAAAGATAAACTGTAATAAATTCAAGAGAACATTATAAAATACTTTAAATAAATAAATAAAGGCTATTTAAAATAAAATTATTTATAAATGTACATATATATTTCCTTAAATAGGCGTCCTTTTATTCAGTAATATAATAAAAGTAATATGCTTTAATATTTTTATTTATGATTTAATATTTCTAATGATAATATACGGATAAATAAATTCATAAATAAGTAGTAAATATAATAATAATAATAATAATACTAATAATAATAAGCTTGATTTTGGGGTGAAATATGACCTGCACATGCTTGTGATGGACACTTGGAGTTCAGAATTGGAATTGGGATGTAGCACTAGCAATGTAGCAATAGCAGTTAACATTCTGGATTTCAGTTATCCGTTTCATTTGTCTCGTGAGGATAAACAAGCCAAAATTCTTCTATGATTCATTTCACAATGAAACAGCTGAAAGGGGTTACAAAAACAACCTGTGAAAACTAGCTGGCTCAAACACAACTGTAGCAATGGTAAGCATCAAAAGATGAAAACAAACAGAACAGATTTCAGAAATCTTTACGCTTTAATTTTCCATTCCTTTGAACTCGTTCCGGCATTCGTTAATCAGCAGTCGGTTCTAAACATCCCCCTCAGAGGCTGGTGTGTTTTTCAGACGCAAAACCAGCTAAACACCAAACAACAACAACTTCCAATCATCGACCGGCAGCCTGACGTCGCTTTCTGTCCGAAAGCTGTTAATTGCTGCATAATTTCAAAGCGAATCCACCTGAAGAGATCTCAGGGTCCACTAGCTTGTCTTTAATCATGCTCTGTTCAACTCTGCATGCCAATGAATTTGTCACTAATAGACCGCAAATTACATTGACTGCACTGGAAACGTAATTACTTTTAATGTTTCCAATGAGAGACACTGCGGTTTAGCAAAGATGGTAGTGCGGCTCCCAATGTGGGTGAGACTCACAACCGCCAAGAAAGGTCCAGGTCATATTTCAATCAAAAGAACATGTCTTTTTGTAAGAAATCCTTTGAAAGAAATCATCAAGGATTTATTAAACTGATGTATGTATACTGTTACAAAAGACATCTATTTCAAATAAATGCAGTTAAAGAATTACAGTATCCACAAAAATATGAAGCTACACTGATAATAATAAATGTTTCTTGAGCAGGATATCAGCATATTAGAATGATTTCTGAAGGATCTTGTGGCACTGAAGACTGGAGTAATGATGCTGAAAATTCAGCTTTACATCTCAAGAATAAATTACACTTTAACATATATTTAAATAGAAAACAGTTATTTTAAATTGCAATACTATTTCAGAATTTTACTGTTTTTAATGTATTTAATGGTATTTTCAATCAAATACATACAGCCTTTGTGAGCACCTTTCAAAAACTTTTTTTTTGAACAGTAGTCTATTCTCATTCTCATTACTGTCACGTGAAAAAAAGGATAATTTCAAATAATTAAATTATTTGTCTTTTGCTTTTGGAGTGAAAAAAAATAAACGGCCGTTCAAAAGTTTGGGATCAGTAATTTTTCTTTCCTTTTTTTTTTTGTTTCAGCATGGATATGTTAAATTGATAAAAACTGATAATAAAGACTTATATCGTTAGAAAATATTTCTATTTTTAATAAAAAATGCTGTTCTTTTAAACTTTTTATTCATCAAAGAATCCTGAAAAAAAAAAAAGTACCACGGCACGGGTTCCAAAAAATAATGACCAGAATATTAAATAAATCAGAATATTAGAATGATTTCTGAAGGATCATGTGACACTGAAGACTGGAGTAATGATGATGAAAATTCAGCTTTGCATCACAGAAATAAATTATATTTTAAAGTATATTAAAATAGAAAACAGTTATTTTAAATTGTAAAAATATTTCCCAATATTAGGTTTTTTTTTTTTATCAAATACATGCAGCCTTGATTAGCTTACGAGACATTAAAAAAATCTCACTGATCCCAAACTTTTGAATACAATTGTATTTCCATTGATTCATCCACGTATAAGTGTTTAATATGAATGATTCTTCAGCAAGCTTGAGCCAAACTGCTGCGTGATGCTCCATGCTCATCTGCGACGTTCGGCTAATTACACGTTAACCTGACGACGTTGCTGGACACAAAACGTGACAGGAACAGAAGCTCGGCAATTAACTATTTCACCACCCCGGTTTTATGAATTTCCCATTTGTCAGAATAATTGGTGTATAGTTCCATACTGTCTCTCTCTCTCACGAAACGTCTGTTTTCAGAAAATAATACTTATTCCAGGATCTAATACAAGTCTTCACTTGGCTTGGGTCCTGGTTTCTGTTACATATGTCACGTTTGAGCACAAAACACAGCTCAAATGTTTTTCTGCCAGCTTACTCAAGTTGAAATGTATGTTGTCTCTCTGGTGGGTGGAGGTTTTCACCTCCGTTATGCTGACACGGACGTTGGCGTCCCCACATGTAAACAAACACGTCTGTCAAAGCTGTTGAAAACAAATGTGGTTTTAGTCACGTCTAGACAACCGCAATGACTTCACAAGCCATAGTCTTCCACACGTGTCTAGTCGAGCTAGAGTTGCTCCGGCAGAGGAAACATCGAATACTTTTCCTCAGTTTGTGTCGTCCACGGCTGCTGAAGTTTCATCGCCTGACGAGAAAAACATGTCTGAATCTCTTGACGGTTATGAAGACCGACAATCTGCAGTGACACTTCCAGCTCAGATGATATGTATTTAATATGATAAAAATTAATCACATTTATTATATGATGTGCTCATTTATTCAGGGGGCAAGACAGCACACATACATTGTTTTATTGCTTTTTTAAATGAATAAATAAACAAACTACTAAATTAATGCACGGTCCTAAATTATTAACAGCTCTAATTTTTAGATATGGTTAATAGCAGTTGACCTTTTTTAAAAACTGATGCCAAGATATCAAAAACCGTAGCTAACAAAATGGCAATATATAATTTATCCACAATATAATTTAATTTAATGACAGCAAATTAGATGCACAAAAATACATGCATACTTTTAATTTTACTTCTATAAAATATATGTTTCTTTACACATTAAATTTACCATAAATGAAATAAATGAATTAATGAATAAATGCTTATTCATTTCAAAATGCCTTATGCTTATTTGAAATGTCATCACAGGAATAAATGACATTTTAAAATATATGAAAATAGAGCACATTTGTTTGAAATTGCAATAATTTTTCATAGTATTACAGTTTTTACTGTATTTTTGATCAAATACATATAGCCTTTGTGAGCATATAAGAGACTTAAAAAAAAAAAAAAACTTTTGGACAGTAGTGCATTCTTATTCTCATAATATATAATTTACACACAATATAATATAGGTTAATGACAGTAAATAAGATATAAGATGCACCAAAAAATATTTAAATAAATAAATAAATATTTTAACTTAATTTACTTTTATATAATATTTACTATATTACATATTCAATTCACCAGAAAATTTTAAAATATATATCTCTGATATATTTAAGACAGTTAAAGCAGATGTATATATGTGTAGTCGATACAATACAATTCAAATGAATACTTCAATAAAAATGTGAACAATTCATTGATGAGGCTGTTAATAGAATGAGCATATACAGACTTATAAGTCTCACTGGATTTGTATGGAAGACACAAAGAAAGGAAAGTTCAATCTGGATGTGCACAGAAACGGAGCGAGAATGAAGAGAGAGAGAGAGAGAGAGAGAGAGGGACAGTAGTGGGTTCAGTGAGACGAGTGTCTTTGATCTCTGCTTCCAGTGCACAGAGCACAGAAATGAAACCCCAGGCCCTTCCAGCCCCATTTCTGTTATGTGGGCAAAAATACAGCGAGCAACAATTTCAAATTAACTTCAAAAATAATGAACTTCTGGGACCCTTGCAATTCACACATGTGAAGTTCATCTCTGATTGCTTTCATTTGCAGGAATCATTACATTGCCTCAAATTACATTTCATCACGTTGTTGATTTAATTATTTGATGTAGGCTAGACATTGTAAAAGAATAATTTCAATTACAAAAAGAGAAGTATTTGATGTGTGTCAGACATAGATCATCAATTTACTAAACTTTAGAAATAATAACCAATATATAAGATTGCATCATTTGGATGATTTTATTTTATTTTTCCTCGTAAAAGAACATTGTCTGTAGCATTACACCGTACTGCAGCAAAAAGACTGTCTACACTGTAAAAAATGACCATGAATTTAACGGTAAAAGACTGTTACAGTAAAAACCTGTTAAATGGTTAACGGTATATGTGTGTGATTTTTTAAAAGTTTTACACAATGTGAAAAAACAGTAAAATGAAATGAAATACCTCTAAAAAAATACTATATATTTTCTATATATTTTATAGAAATTAAATAATTTTACAACTAAAATTGTTTTTATACACTGTTTGTTTGTTTATTTATTTATTTACTTACTAACAGCAATGAAAGAATTTGGTCACACCAGCCAGCAACTAGTTATGTTGTTGCCTAATGACTGACTAATTAACTAGCATTTATCAAAATTCACTTCATCCACTGAAAAAGGTCAATAGATTTAGTTTAAGCTCCAGCAAGATATTACACTTCCTTATGCTTATACGGTCACATTTTCATGAAAATCTTCCCTATTCCCTGTTCTGGTGAAATGCATCATTTCCCTGGGCTGAATGCACGAGAGAGCGTTTACATGAAGAAGGAGAGCTGGGTAATCAGTGCCTTTGAAGAGAAGATAGCAGAGAGCTTTCCGAGGGCAGGGTGCCAGCCGTTCTCTCGCTCCATTTAAGTTAAAACCGTAAAACCTAAAATGTTGCTACCGTAATTTTTATGGATTTATAAATTTTATGGATTTTTTTTTACAGTGTATGCTATAGCCGCCAAGTTGCTTGAATCACAACATTCCCAATCCTAGCAATAATTTGTGTTCCATTTCACCCAAAATGCCCAGTATCTCAATCCCAGCAGTAACCGACTGAGTTCAGAGAAACTGAATTTGTTTTTCGAAATGCATGAAGCAGTCCTGAGAAACTTTAACGCTTTTTGAACAGTTCCCATGGTGATGTGGCACCAGTGGGTTGCAGACTAATCTGTGAATTCTGGGGTGTGAAAGTTTTATTCCTGTCTCCTCACACGCAGTCCATTAATGTCAGAGCATTTTTTTAGTTGTGCTAAATGAGGGTTTACAGGTATATATGAAATTAGCATCAGTAAACAGAACTAAACTCAAAATGAGATCAAATAAAATGAGATAAATTATACAGAAACAAAGCCAAAATGAAGAGAGAACAATAAAAGTCTAGAAGCTGGAGGAGGTTGATACTACAGTTCAATTACAAGCATCACAACCCATAAATGTTACAACATGTCTTCATCTGACAGACAGAGACGAGACAAAACCACCACTATCACTGCCATCAGTGAGATCAGAAAACAGTAGCAGTCACAAACACTTTCTCACACTTTCACTGTAATAATGTTCATTTCATTACACCGGGCTCATAGAAATACCAACTGGTAAAACAGGAATAAAAGACTTATTACTGATATATTAGTGTCTGATTTATATGGTATTGGTTACATTTAGGGCTGGTGCTTATATGTTGCACGTCAGTAGAAATGTGTCAACTAATGGTGTATTACTACATTATGACAACTGTGCTGTTTTAGAATATTACATGCGACTTGACTTTTAAAGTGTTGCACAATGTTAAGCTGTTTTTGTTTTTTTTGTACTGATGTCACACTTATTCATTTATTATGTAGGTTTGCACCCATTAAGTTCAAAAGTAAAAGGGAAAAAAAAATGATGAGAGATGTAAGATCTCTCAAACACTGATTTTTTATATTGTATGTTCTTAAAGCCATGTAGAAATTAAATATCTTAAACCTCTCTCTTATTAGTCTCCAGTCTCCTGTCCCTTCACATAAATATGCCAAAAAGCTCCATCCATTTTTCACTCCCAGTGTCAGTGTGACGCCCGCCATGAGCAGAATCACACAGATTACAGCATTGCCATGTAGTGGCAAGACCTGTTCCACCAACGACGAGATCAAATGAAGCATGCTTATTTATTACATTAACATTAATGGCTTCAAAAGCCACAATTACAAGGGCTGCTTTAACCCGTATTTACTTTGGAAAGAGGCATTCTTGTATCCCAATCAAAATTCTCTTGCACTCTCGTACACAAGTGTCATTGTGAAGTGTCTGTTGGATTGGGGGGAATTACACTTCAATATGACAAATACAACACAATTACTGAAACGAGGAAACATGATTGGAAGACTAATGAAAACGCTGTCAATGAGACCATATCGACCCTCATTAAAGGCTGCGGGGGCTCTTGGTTTACATTAAAGTGACGTCACTGCAGTGTGAATCACCTCCGCAAGCTTCTGTTTCACATGACCGTACACATCCCAGTTCCTTTATTGTCACTGGACAAATTTGAAGAAAGGTTTATACTGAGAGCTTTGAGCATAACTGCTGCAAATTATGTTCAAACATTCGCCCATACTATGAATTATTTAATAATTCTGTTTTTTTTTCTTCTTATCCTCAAAATTGTGAGTTTACATCTTGCAGTTTGTTTGTTTTTCTTCTTCAGAATAATGCATGCATGCAGTCAGGAGATAAAAAGTCAGAATTGTGAGATGTAAACTCAGACTTCCAAGACTAGAATTACTCAGAATTTCTCTGAATTGTTATAAACTCGCAATTGTGCAGTTCTGACTTTGTTCCTCAGAATTGTAGGTTTACACTACTTTTCCCATGACTAAGACGAGACGACGACGAGACGACAACGGTCAATTTTTGAGAAAAACAAATTTTTTTTCTCAGTTTAACTATTATACAGCATGACGAAAATGTGACGAAAAGTTGACTAAAACTAGACTAAAATGCTCAGACGTTTAGTCGACTAACACTTAATGGGATAGTTCACCCAAAAATGAAAATTCTGTCATTAATTACTCACCCTCATGTCGTTTCAAACCCATAAGACCTTCGTTCATGCAACACAAATTAAAATATTTTTTTATGGAATCTGAGAGTTGTCTGTGCAGGGTCAGACAGCTCACAGATTCCATAAAAAAATATCTTAATTTGTAAGATATGAATTGGTCGATATGAAGGTCGAAGGAGGAGATCGGTAAAATAATCCATGTGACATCAGTGGTTCAACCGTAATTTTACGAAGCTACGAGAATACTTTTTGTGTGCAAAAGAAAAAAAAAACGACTTTATTCAACAATTCATCTCGTCCGCGTCACCCTGTAGCGCCATTTTGGAGAATATCCGCAGACATGAGGGTGAGCAATTAATGACAGAATTTTCATTTTTGGGTGAACTAACCCTTTAACTAAAAAAAAAACAGGACAAGGATGACTAAATATGATAATAACTAAATAGCACATCTGACACCAGGACTAAGACTCAGACTAATTTAAAAGACTAAGACTAAATTAAAAATGGCTGACAAAATCTGACTTTTCCATCCTTCGAATCGTGAGTTTACATCTCACAACTTTGACTTTTTTTCTTGGAGTTTATAACTCAAATGAGAACAAAAGTCAGAATGGCGAGATATAAACTTGAAATTGTGAGAAAAAAAGGTGGAAAAAATCCAATGTAAAAATAAATGATTTTTTTTAAAGTGTGCTAACTTCAAAAAGTTAATTAAATACACAGAGCATTGTGCTTGAACGCAGATCTTTTTTCTGTATTCCATCTCCTGCATACTAATTACCAATGAACAAGTAATTAAGCATAATTTGGTATTAATATCAACTATTAATTCATTTTCATTAAGGGCGTACAAACATAAATGCCTCTAGAAAATAACTTGACAGTGGATTTGACAGTTTAAATTGAGTAAATGTATTTTGTTGATAAATAGCGTAGTTTTTCTTATTTTTCAAAATCTCCTTTTTGAGATTTTTTCCTTACAGTTCAGACGGCCTGAATTTATCTAGATAACTGTTCACCGAGCAAGGTCATTAAAGATCAATGCAGCCCACCCGCACTTGACCCCCGGCTGCGTTTGAGAACACTTCCAATGTCTTTCAACAGACGGACAGTGAATTGAGACTCTCAGTACTCTTGTTTACACGAGAGCTGTGTTTCATCGTAGAGTCTTTAGTGAGGTGAGACTGTCGAACGGTCTGTGAAGCGCATGACATTTATTCTGGGTGGAAAAACATTCCAAATGTGTCTAAGAGCACAAAGAATTGTTTTAATGAGAAGAAACTCTGAGTAGACGCTCTAAATTAGTCTATAAAAGTAGAGCTGTCGGCCTCAATCAGCGTGTTTAAGATGACATTGTACAAACGCTTCCTCTCAGGCATTAATTCAGTCGCAAGCCCCGAAGTCTCACTCTACAGCCGACTGAAGCAGAATATGTAATAAGTGTTCGATTCAAAATGTGATTTTTAGCAAAAAAAGTAAGCAGGTATAAATAAAACTTTCTAAGCAGCATTGTTTGACAGCGAGGCTAAAACACAATCCAGCTAATTGTTCATGCTAATGCTAACATCGTGATGTCAAAATGTGTCCTGACTTGTGTTTTTAAGCGGTAATACCATCAGATTACAATGCAGCCGCGGCTGTCTTACCGCAGTTTTTTCCACCTGCCGTTTCCTCCGCTGCACTGACCTGCCTTGCCACAATTAAAACCATGTGGGTTGGCAATAAAAAGCTCTATTATATTCTGAAAAAAACCCCAGCAGAAAGGAATATCTCATGTTTGACTAGGGCGCTGGTGTTCTCTGAAGCGACCGGAATGCATTTGAAACCTGTGCCAGAACAAATGGTAAAATCCTCAACTCCACACTCACGCACAATCCTGTCCTTCGAGCCATCAAGCCTGCTGTTGAATTTTCAAACAGCCAGGTTTCGATAAACAGAATATGGCACACATATTCGCTCATGGTATGTAATGCGGTGCTCGAACGAGATGAAATAAACCTAAAAAGAGAATCTGTGAAAGTAAAAAGAGCCCTTATAATAGAAGGATTGACAAATACAGTTTTGTTTCCTTAAGCACTTAAGTCTGTCTTAATAAAAAGGAATTAGCTCTTAATTAAAGGATTGGGTACTATCTCGCGTTAATTAACTGATTTAAGGAGACATCTTGACTTGTCTGATTAGAAGATGGATGGATGGATGGAAATGGTCTGATTGGATGGATGAATGGATGGATGGATGGATGGATGGATAGATAGATAGATAGATAATTTTTGATGTTTTATGGTTTTGCCTTCATTAGTGATCTGACAGCATGCTAAGCATTAGCTATTAAACAGTTAGCATGGTAAAATCCTATTTTTTATCTTAAAATGAATACAGACATACATTCAGATGGTTGCCGTTCGCTGCTATGTGCACCTCAAGCTTTTAACTTTTAAAAAATGCATCTCAATTTTTAAAATTTTATGTTAAATTTTCGATATTTTAGCACAGTGTTTTAAAAAAATTTAATCTAGGTAAACTTTTAAAAGTGCATATCAAGACCATTTCTACACCTGGTTTTATTATGTAAGAGTCTTATGTAACACCTCTAAAAAGCATATCTGATTGCGGTCAGGAGAACATAAAACCAGCATAATTATATAACGCTTCCTTAACTATCAGTCAACTAGTCATTCAGGCGACCCAGCAACTGAAAATAAATAAATATATAAATATCAGGCCTAGAAAAAGAAACGGGAATATAGAGGTACTGTATATGCAAGGCAAGAGGGAAAAGGAGAGATGATTGGCGAAGGATTATTGGATCAGATAGGCCATGTCAACAGATAGTCCCGGAGAGTGGTTCTGATAAAGCTTCCCTCCTCTCGGGCCAGCAGTGCTTAAAGGTCACAGCGGTGTGGTAAGTTACATCTACAGACCCCAGCTCTGCCTGCGAGCAGCCAACGGCCTGCCAAGTCCTTTGACCCCAAGGGCTCCGCGTGCCAAAACCTGATACTGTCACTAATCTTCGGATAATGACTCTCCAGTCACTCATTGATGGAAAGAAGAGTCGGTTGACTGGGCTTGTCACAAAAGGAATGGTGACAGAACACGTCGAGAACAAAAGACCCTAGCTGTATTAGCTGTATTTCATTCAACTTCATTGTCGTTTTGAAGAGATCTTTAAGTAGCTTTGATTTTCCTGTACACGGTTTGTTATTAAGAAGCAAGATACACTATTTTGTCTTTTCAGTCTCAACAGCTACTAAAAGGACGGCTACAGATGTTGAATTCCTGCTGTACAACATGGGTAACAAAATGTTTAATTTTCCTAATTAAAAAAAGTGTCCTTGAAATGAAAAGAAGAGTCCAGAGCAACTGGTATCAGATAATATGTATGAATCATATGGACTACCTTTCCTTTACGATATATTTATTGTATTTATTTGTAATTTTACAACTTGACAGACCCAGTCCCCATTCACTTTCATTATATAAAAAGGAAATTCTAGGATATTATTTTTTTGTGTTCGACAGAGTAAAGGTCAAGTATGACAAGTAGGCAAGTTTTCATTAACTACTTTTTAACGAGTCCCTTATTTAGACCACACAATCAGTCCGTCTCTTGAAAACAAAGGGATCAAATATAAACCCAATACCATTGTTTTATAATAATGACTCTAGCATGAGTATGTTCCCATCCCTTCATCTCCAAATAAAACTGGTCAACAGGACAGCGCTCTCTCTCTCTTTTCCACATGTGGCTGAACGCATTTTACTGCTAGCACTGAACGTTACCCAGTTTATTACCCAGGAGCCTTAGCAAATAAAAACACAGATCTGCAATTATTTTCAGGGGCCGCTTAACAGTATTGTTTTATTGTGCTATTAGCACATGGCTTGTTGGCAGCCGACTCTTGTTTCTTTCGCCCTTTGTCTTTTTTCTAAGTGTTTTCCTGGTGACCTTTCAGAGCTCTGTGTTCAGGCTACAGAGGGGTCCTAATAACAGTCATCTGGCATCACACACGGAGCCGGCGAGTTTGGAGGAAACTGGAGAAGTTGTCAGTCTAGAGGGTAATGTCCACCACATGGGGTAAGGAAAGCTGTTGAAGAGGAAAGTATGTGTCACTGCTGGGAGTTTGAAGTCGACTGTTTGAGCCAGGGAGGGGAAAAAAAAAAGCTAGCTGGAGCCACACTGGATTCATTTGGCAAGAACGCTTTTTCGATTTTTTGGCTCACGGTCCCCTATTGGCAAAGACAATGAAGGCTGGTACATAAAGCAAGCCATATGAGCGGGCGAATGTGAAACCTTTCACACAGAGGTGCATTATTAATGACATTGGATAAATTGCTTGGACTATTTTTCATTCATTTTCCCCAGTAGTACTGGCAGAAACTGAATCTTAAGTAAGTGGTTTTATTCAAAGTCTGATTAGAAGATGGATGGATGGATGGAAATTGTCTGATTAGAAGATGGATGGATGGATGGAAATTGTCTGATTAGAAGATGGATGGATGGATGGAAATTGTCTGATTAGAAGATGGATGGATGGATGGAAATTGTCTGATTAGAAGATGGATGGATGGATGGAAATTGTCTGATTAGAAGATGGATGGATGGATGGAAATTGTCTGATTAGAAGATGGATGGATGGATGGAAATTGTCTGATTAGAAGATGGATGGATGGATGGAAATGGTCTGACTGGATGGATGAATGGATGGATGGATGGATGGATGGATAGATAGATAGATAGATAATTTTTGATGTTTTATGGTTTTGCCTTCATTAGTGATCTGACAGCATGCTAAGCATTAGCTATTAAACAGTTAGCATGGTAAAATCCTATTTTTATCTTAAAATGAATACAGACATACATTCAGATGGTTGCCGTTCGCTGCTATGTGCACCTCAAGCTTTTAACTTTTAAAAAATGCATCTCAATTTTTAAAATTTTATGTTAAATTTTCGATATTTTAGCACAGTGTTTTAAAAAAATTTAATCTAGGTAAACTTTTAAAAGTGCATATCAAGACCATTTCTACACCTGGTTTTATTATGTAAGAGTCTTATGTAACACCTCTAAAAAGCATATCTGATTGCGGTCAGGAGAACATAAAACCAGCATAATTATATAACGCTTCCTTAACTATCAGTCAACTAGTCATTCAGGCGACCCAGCAACTGAAAATAAATAAATAAATAAATATCAGGCCTAGAAAAAGAAACGGGAATATAGAGGTACTGTATATGCAAGGCAAGAGGGAAAAGGAGAGATGATTGGCGAAGGATTATTGGATCAGATAGGCCATGTCAACAGATAGTCCCGGAGAGTGGTTTTGATAAAGCTTCCCTCCTCTCGGGCCAGCAGTGCTTAAAGGTCACAGCGGTGTGGTAAGTTACAGCTACAGACCCCACTTCTGCCTGCAAGCAGCCAACGGCCCGCCAAGTCCTTTGACCCCAAGGGCTCCGCGTGCCAAACCTGATATCTTCTGATAATGACTCTCCAGTCACCTCATTGAAGGAAAGATAGAGTCAGTTGACTGGGCCTGTCACAAAAGGAATGGTGACAGAACACATCAAGAGCTAAAGACCCAGGAGAGAGAAATTTTACTCAGCTCTGTTTTGTTCAACTTCACTGTTGTCTTGAAGAGATCTTTAAGTAGCTTTGGTTTTCATGTACATGGTTTGTTATTAAGCAGCAAGATACACTCATTTGTCTTTTCAGTCTCAGCAGCAACTCAAAGGACAGCTACAGCTGTTGAATTCCTGCTGTACAACATGGGTAACAAAACATTTCATCTTCTTTCATATAGTCTGAGTGACCTTGAAAGGAAAAGAAGATTCCAGAGTGAATGGTTTTGACCAACTGCCTGTGAATTACTTTAAGTAGTTCACCGAAAAATGACAATTCGTTCATTTCAAATCCATTCCCCTTCCCTTTTTTCTATATAATGATAGTGAACACACTGATATATAATGATTTATATATAGATATACTCCATAAAGTCATCAATTGGTCACCGTAAATCTACCATTTTTGACTTTCATAGTCCAATTCAGAGCTTTGGGGCAGGATACGATTTAAATTATGGCTTACAACTTCAGTGTGTTGTTATCTGGTATCAGATAATATGTACAAATCATGTGTCATTTTAGAGCTTGACAGACCCAGTCCCCATTTACTTTCATTATATAGCCTAAAAAGGAAATGCTAGGATATTCATATTGTGTGTTCGACAGAGTAAAGAAAGCAGTACGTGTTTAGAAAAAAAAAAGCACTACTTTTTTAATGAGTCTCTTTTTTAGACCACACAATAAGTCCATCTTCTGAAAACAAAGGGATCAAATGTAAACCCAATACCATTGTTTTATAATAATGACTCTAGCAGGACTGTGTTCCCATCCCTTCATCTCCAAATAAAAATGGTCAACAGGACAGCGCGCTCTCTCTTTTCCACATGTGGTCGAATGCATTTTACTGCTAGCTCTGAACGTTTGCCTTAGCAAATAAAAGCACAGATCTGCAATTATTTTCAGGGGCCGCTTAACAGTATTGTTTTATTGTGCTATTAGCACATGGCTTGTTGGCAGCCGACTCTTGTTTCTTTCGCCCTTTGTCTTTTTTCTAAGTGTTTTCCTGGTGACCTTTCAGAGCTCTGTGTTCAGGCTACAGAGGGGTCCTAATAACAGTCATCTGGCATCACACACGGAGCCGGCGAGTTTGGAGGAAACTGGAGAAGTTGTCAGTCTAGAGGGTAATGTCCACCACATGGGGTAAGGAAAGCTGTTGAAGAGGAAAGTATGTGTCACTGCTGGGAGTTTGAAGTCGACTGTTTGAGCCAGGGAGGGGAAAAAAAAGCTAACTGGAGCCACACTGGATTCATTTGGCAAGAACGCTTTTTCGATTTTTTGGCTCACGCTCCCCTATTGGCAAAGACAATGAAGGCTGGTACATAAAGCAAGCCATATGAGCGGGCGAATGTGAAACCTTTCACACAGAGGTGCATCATTAATGACATTGGATAAATTGCTTGAACTATTTTTCATTCATTTTCCCCAGTAGTACTGGCAGAAACTGAATCTTAAGTAAGTGGTTTTATTCAAATCGTTTGCCCCACCACCACCAACAATAATAACAACAAAAATGTTCAAACTAAAGCAATACATGTTTGGGCATTAGGGTTACTGCTATTTCATTACTATGACATAAAATGATCAACCAAGAGACTGTGAAATGACTCTTTCTTGGCATTAAGCAGCTTATATACCCAAAGTAGGCCTAAATTGCACAAACACACTTTATCTGATGGCAAATAAAGTACAATAAAATATAACTGGGGCTTTCTTGGCTCACTAGCATCATATTCCGTATGTATTCAGCAAAATTATTTGTCATAGAAATGATCATGTATACAACAGTTGGCATTTACAACTTTCAAAGTTGTAGTTTTTTAATTATTGTAGGTGCAAAACATGATTTTTTATTGATCTTGATAAAGTGGTGCAAACATTTGGTTGTGCCTTTGAATAAGAAGGAACAGTTCACCCAAAAATGACAATTATGTCATCATTTATTCACCTTCATATCGTTCCAAACCTGTATGAGTATCTTTCTTCTGTTGAACACAAAAGAAGATATTTTGAAGAATGTGTGTAACCAAACAGTTGATGGTAGCCATTGACTTCCATAGTATATTTATTTATTTATTGTGTAGTATAAGAGTCAATGGCTATCGTCAACTGTTTGGTTACCAACGTTCTTCAAAATATGTTATTTCATGCTCAACAGAAGAAAGAAACAATACTTTTGCCCACAGAAAAGAAGATTTGAAACAACTTGAGGGTGAGTAAATGATGACAGAATATTCCTTTTTTGGTGAACTATCCCTTTAAGGCTCACTGAATATTTAATGAGATGGGATATTTAAACCTAAATGCAAACATAATTTGCCAAAACCAGCATTGTTATCAATGCATTCTTACAACAATATAATTGTTGAGTTTGCTGAATATCTGAGTAAATACACAGATCTAATTGTGGAAACACACTCACACACACACACACGCATTTACAAGCAAGAAAAACAAGGCAAATTCAATACTTTTGTTGGTGCAATTTTGTCATTAGTTCCCTTATTAGCTAACTAACAACAAATGTAGCAATCATTTTTGCCTGACTGTGAGTTTTGTCTGCTTATCTGGAGTGCTCAGACATGGAGGATGTGTTTGTGAATAGACAGTTAACCACAAAACACCTTCAAGGGTAATTTTCTTTGGATGACATTCATTTACACGTTTGACTCACTACTAAATTCAGATTTTCTGGTCACACAGGTAAAGCTACAAAGCATATACAGAATAACCAAATAAAAAAATCATAGCGTTCTGCTGTTCGGATTGACATCTCTCTTCTCACACAGAGCTGGAAATAGAGACCAATGTTAAAGTGCCCCTATTATGGGTAATGAAAGGTTCATATTTTGGTTTTGGGAGTCCCCAACAACAGGTTGACATGCATGCAAGGTCAAAAAACACTTTCATTGTCTTATAATATGCATTTATTTTTACCTTACTTGCTCAACGACTCCCAAATGATTCGTTTAACGATTCGTTTTTCCAAACCCCTCCTTTGCGAGACGCGAATTGGCGGTGATTGGTCCGATTGGTCTCATTCTCATTTCATCATGCCTGTAATGCCTGATAAAAGCAGCGTTTGTGAGCAGTGCTGCTTTGTTTACAGCCGTTACCGGGGAAACAGCCATTTTACCGCTCCAACAGCGGCACCTAGTGGCAAAGAATGAATTAGCATTTTCATTCAGACCAACGCAAAAAGACCAACAAGTGGGCGGGCAATATGCTAATGTTTCAAGGCTTGGGATTCGTTTTAAAAACGACTCGTTTCAATGATTCAGAGTCGACTCTTTCTTTTGAGAGACAATACATTTATACACGGTGCACTTTCAGATTTAAAACTTGGCAGGATGTTTTCATTCACGTAGAGCTGTGTTACACACTACATAAAAGGTAATTTTCAAAAATCCATAATAGGGGCACTTTAATATTGAACTAGGCTATGGTGATATTAACAATATTTGGTCAACAATACACACACACACACACACACACACACACACACACACCTCCCCAGTTCATTTGTCACAATACGGTTAATACGGGGATTTCATGCAAATCCGGTGGTCTTGAGTGGAGCCCTTGGACCCGCACTCATCACTGTCAATGAATGGGCAGAAACATGAAGTGAGACAAGAGGAAAGCAACAAGCCCTCGGTGGAGCTCAAGTGTCAAACAGAAAATAATGGGAGGGTGATGAAGTGCACACGGATGAAGGCGAGATAGTCAAGGAAGCGGAAACAGGTAAAGATGGAAAGATAAATCACAAAGTTTCTGCCTATTCATTCAATAAATGTGTTAATATGAGTCTTTTTAGTGGTCGATACCACAAATATATAGACTGATTAATCAGCCTGTCCGATATATCGGCTTTTTTTATATTTTCTACAATTCTAAAATAAGAACAGAAAACATCAAATGTGTCTTAATTCACTCAAAACTGCCCCCCAAGAGACAGTTTTTTTTTTTATTAGAAATCACGCATGAACCAATATTCGTTCCTCCCACCCTCAAAAAATAATAATAATAAAATAAAAAAATGAAGATGGAGGGGGGTAGAAGATAATACAATTTCAGTCTCCTGCTGCATTAACTCTTCCTGAGGTTACCATAGCAACGGGCTCCAG
>NW_015624555.1:175237-178398 GCF_001515625.1 Sinocyclocheilus rhinocerous | reverse complement strand
TCACAGACAGAGAGAGAGAGAGAGAGAGAGAGAGAGAGAGAGAGAGAGAGAGAGGCACACAGAGAGAGATAGAGCAACACAAAGCCTAGGCCAATCATCCCGCCGCCAGCACACTAAGGGTTAACCCATCAACCGCTGCTCCGCATGCTGATGAGTGCAGTCAGACAAACCTTCAAAGACAGACGAGAAAACACTTTCCCTTTACAAGAAATTGATTTAATCACTCAGAAATGAGACATGCAGGAAAGGCATTCTAGTGAAATGATGATCTCATTTAGAATCCCTTTTGAGATTCTCATAAACAAATATTAGCTAACAAACATAAATCCTTCTATTAATCATTCTTAATACATTTTAAGCGGTTTATTTTTGGATATAACAATATGACATTTTTTAAAACAAAATCCATTCCTTGACAAAGACACTCTTTGAATTAAAGATGTATAGATATTGTTCTGCCTTTGTTGAACTTCATTCAATATGAATTATGAATTATAGAAATGCTCTGTGTTCAACACAAGTCAAAGATGCCACAGAAAATTATTTTGACTCCTCTCTGAGATTGTACACTGTTCACCATATAAAGATTTAAACGTAACATATACATATACTGTACATGTTAACTAGACAGTAGTGACTTTATCTGTTCATATATATATATATAGCACGGCATGGTAAACATGGTAACTTTCAGATGATCTTGTCATACATCCACCCACAGGATTTATGTCTGTAATGTATTAATCTGCTAAATGTACTAAAATATGATTTAAACATCTTTACATCTCAAATAACATATTTTTGTATATGGAGGAACAAATTTGATGTCTGTTACCCCACCACACGACGCTCACAATAAAGGCAGGCGCATTACAGCATTCCTCCTTGAATTCTTTCACTGTGACTGCTTTCCCTATTGGTTTTGAGCAGGAAATTCTGATGAATGAACAGGCACCACAAAGCTGCTAATCCCAGAATCCTCTTTCTGAGCATAAACTTTCCAACACACACTTTCAAAGTGAATCTTCTACACTACATCAATTTGTCATGCCAAAATGGCAGATATTATTGTAAAGTGCACATTTACATGTCATCCAACAACCACAAACGCCACTCCATAAATAACCCTGGGTCATTTTTCAGCTAGATGGATTGCACTTGGCATCAGATGAAATACAGTTTTTAGCTCAAGTTACATTAGTTCCAATTGTCACAGTTCATCCATTAGGAAATCCGATATACATGGCAGCATTAAATGAAATTACATGAATATAATCAGATCTAAGACTTGAACTCTCCAGAGAGCGGTCGGTCTTTGAGACACTGCCATCCGGACCCTGAAAAATGTGGCGTGATGGTGAAATGGATGGGAGCAAGGTGTCGAACGGGCAGGTCAGAGCAGACACACTGCCAGCGAGCTGACAACCAGCAGCACTGCAGCATCCGTCATTAAGCCAATAGGTCAAAGGTAATTTTGTCTCCAGAGGGTCTAATGAGGAAATATGCCAGAGTCCGGAGCACTGGAGCTCTCTTTAACTCACAAAAACACTCTCACATTCACAGTGACAAAGGTTTAGGCCTCAGGAGCTCGAGAGGTCCGCTTGTAATTAATTGGCAGTAGAGGACAACGAAAAGGCTTCGGTTTGATTATACTGGCTACGGATATCTGCAGATGACGGGATTTGATTTCTGTGGGATAATCACAGCATGTGTCTTTTTTCCCCGCTGATAATAACGCACCTCGATAATTATATGGTGTACAAGCGGCAAACTCCTCCAATCAAAGCAAAATTATATTTTACTGTGAACATTCACATGAATTTATTTACAAAGAAATTTCCTTTGACGCGCCATTAAATACATACTGGCAGCATTCCAAAACCTAGTGAGCTCCCTATTTAGGCAGCAGACGTGCTTCCAACACATACGCCGTTCCAAATCGTAGGCTACATTATGTTGCCTTTTAAGGCAGCTTCTTTTCGCCAAACTTTTTGGCACTCCCATAATGCATTGCAGCAAGCACTGTGAAAAAATGCATACAAAATGGTGGAAGAAGCAGTGCTGCATTACTCAAGTCCAGACAAAATCAGACTGGGACTCAAGTCCGTGTCTAAAACCATATTTTCTGGAGCATTTGGACTCTGGTCTGCACCAACAAAAGAAAATATGGTCTAGAACTCGGAATTTAGAAGACCGGACTCGAGTACAACAACACTGGGAAAAAGTATAATATAATTCATTAAATAGCAAAAAATAATTAATACTATAGTTTAATCCAATTACAAGTGGCTATTTTATGCAATTTTTCAATGTATTTTGTGCTTTTTAAAGTATTGTGTTGTTAGCTTAGCAACATGCTAATGCCAAATTCTACTGACAACGATTTTGAGTAAAGTCTCCCATGCACTTGCATGCAGTGGAATGAAAAAAAACAACAACAAGTGCATTTAAAAAAAAATGCTGTGTCATAAACCAAACGCTGCAAAAGATGCAAGACGTGAGTGCAGTGTTAAAAAAGATGTCTGTCTAGTGCATGTAAAACAATGTAAAAGCAGTGCAATGAAATGCAACAAAACGTGTTCCGTGTGAACGGCCCCTTAGAAGGCAGCTGCTTATATAGAAAATAGACAGCTCACTTGATTTTGGAACAGAGCCATTGTATGTTGTGAAATTATCATATTTAGGGCAAGCTTCTAAAGATAAAGGCAGTAACAATAACAAAAAAATGGAAAGTTAAGTAGAATGACCTAATTTTGAAGCATAAATCACAAGAACAAAGGGTGAGACAATGGGTGAAGGAAATAAATCTTTTATTTTTCCTTTTCTTTTGGAAGGGAGGTAATGCTCTTCTACCTTGATTTTTTTAGGATAGCATGCTGAGTAGAGTCTCCAAAGTGATTGTAATTTGGCAGCCTGGGAGGAAAAAGTTTGTAGCCCTCTGGCTCAGTCAACTTTCCAGCTGGGTCTCATTTCCCGCGGACATGGAGGAGCTCAAATGAACACAGACCTGACAAAGTCATCAAGGTGACTTTTCTTACAGCTACGAAACTCCACCAAGCAGATCCTTAGAGATTTCAGCCTGTTAAAGGGGTCATATGATGCGATTTCAAGTTTTCCTTTCTCTTTGGAGTGTTACAAGCTCTTGGTGCATAAAGAAGATC
>NW_015624555.1:147719-175079 GCF_001515625.1 Sinocyclocheilus rhinocerous | reverse complement strand
GCATAGAGGACCTACAATAATGTACAGTATTTGAAAAATAATGTGTTTTTTGAACATTAAAGCAAGTCAACATATTCTGTTATACCAAATACACAAAATAATGATCTTTAAAATAGCATCATATGACCCCTTTAAAGAATGAGAACATCTAACATGGACTCAAATCTTTCACATTGACTAGGGCTAAACAAGCAGCTCTAACATTTTCCTGCCATACTGGGGTAAAGGAACGTCAACATCCTGCAGCGAACTCAATACGAGCCAACCGCATCTCACCAAACTCCCACAATCCAGCAGGTTTAATGTTTGTTGACATGTTATGTCCTACCCTATTTATAGCCTGTGGTTGGACCGCTGCACCGCCAAATGGAACAGCTGCACGCCCAAACAGACCCCAGATGAAGTCAGGCGAGAAGGAAAGAGCTGAGTGGAGAGCGAGCAGAGCCTGATCCACAGCTGCTCGAGCCACCTGGATGGCACTGGGTCTTGGAGCCGAGCCGGGGTTACGTGCAGTACAGGGACGAGATGGAGCATGTGGTCCGACATGACCTCTGCGAGGCGTTTTAAGCAGATAGAGGACAGTATGGATTTGATTAATTAACATCACATGACATTTTATCTCTGGTTGGACCACAGCTTAATCTGTTGTACACACTTCTAGTAGTCTAGATAAATATAGATGGCCTTTGGCAGTCTACGAGTCCACCAGAGACATTCGGTAGACTAGAGCTTGGCGGCATGATGGTATACCAAACAGAAAAGATTTTGCTCTATTGCAAAGTATCACACAGGGCTAAGCAAAGTAACTAAACAAGAAAGGGGCAACATAATCAGCAACCAACAAGAACAGCAATCAAGCTAGGAAACCAAGAAAACAGGAACTAACCACATAAATGAGAGTACTAAAGAGCAAAATACACTTAAAATAAAATAAAACAAGATGTGACCGCAATATAGATTTGTGTAACTATTACGAGGTCTGCTACCCGACCCCGACGGGTCCCGAAATACTTTCGGGTTGGGCTCGGGTTTATAGCTAAACTAAAACTATATGCAGGCTACGCTGCTTTCATAGACGCACGCACACACATTATTGCACACGACAACACAGTACGGAAACTTTTATTAGCAAAATAGCTTCGACAGGCTAGCTACTGACTCGCAACGTTATATTTCTCTGCAATGAGGGGGTAAAATCGCTGTTTTTGAAGGAACTAAGCCTCATTGCTTGTAGAGAGAGACGCGCAGACGCAGGTTCACACGCAACTTTCATCTCTCTCTCTCTCTATCTCTTTCTCTCTCTCTCTCGCGCGCACCCTCGCTAATTCAAATAAATGATATAATTAATTAATTCAAATAAATGCGATCTTACCGCACTGCATCTCTGTGTCTGATTTAAAGCAGGCCGAATGCTAACGAGCCTTCACTTACGAAAATGACAATAATTTGCACGATGGAAGAATTATCGTCTTGTCGTATAGCCTACAACCATTCAAAAACTCGGCAGAATTTATGTGACCGCTGCACCTGATGTTCATAAACTTTCATAACTGGTAAGCGTTTTTTTCTTTTGCCTTGTGAACTGGCAAGCCTTAATGATTCTGTTTCTTTGCATGTATTTGTTTACTGACCGTTGCATGCAATCGTGAAATACAGCATTTTTTAAAATTGGCTATTCGTTGTGGGGGGAAAAAAGGATTTTGGGTTCGGGTCGGGTTCGGGCTCTAAATTTAACTGTGCTGCTCAGGTCGGGTTGGGTCGGGTCAGACGATCTCGAGTACGGGCCGGGTTCGGGCTACACTTTAAAGCCCGTGCAGACCTCTAGTAACTATTAGTATAAATGTCTGTATTCTAGAAAGGCTATAATGTGAAGCGTCACAATCGTATGGGTTTGTA
Source organism: Sinocyclocheilus rhinocerous (assembly GCF_001515625.1). Taxonomy (NCBI): domain Eukaryota; kingdom Metazoa; phylum Chordata; class Actinopteri; order Cypriniformes; family Cyprinidae; genus Sinocyclocheilus; species Sinocyclocheilus rhinocerous. The sequence goes on along the minus strand of NW_015624555.1, from coordinate 173,183 downwards.
TGTGTTCGTGTGAGGCTTGTCCAATCAGAATTAAAGTCAGAATAACAGTTTAAAATATTACTTTTAAGTCTTATCTTCACTGGAATATCAAAAAAAAACAAAAAAAAAAACAAGCAAAATGTTTGTATACATGGTCTATTATATTATAGTCAAATTATAATATAATATATAATATAATATATTATATAATAATTCTTTATTTCTAAAATAAATAGTTGTATAGTTAATTTTATAATATAATATAATATAATATAAAACAATTATTTATTTCTACAAAAAAAGTTGTATAGTTAATTTTATAATATAATACAATGCAATGCAATGCAATACAATGCAATGCAATGTAATGTAATGTAATGTAATGTAACGTAACGTAACGTAACGCAACGTAACGTAACATATAACGTAACATAACATAATATACATATACATAGTCGTACCATCCACACCTGATCCAGACCATGTTTGTTTTGTTTTATTTTCGTACATACTTACTTATTTACCAGAAGTGTATCATGTTTAAGATTATCTGTAGTTGGGGCACAGTAGGGAATGCAACCACCCCCAAACCCCTTCAAAAAATGTAATGCCATCCATATTAGCATTGTCTTATCACAGCGGCCTCCATCCCTCTGCAGTGACATGCCTCCCTCTAATAGGTCCTCTATTGACCACAAAGGTTTTATTTTCGTACATACTTACTTATTTACCAGAAGTGTATCATGTTTAAGATTATCTGTAGTTGGGGCACAGTAGGGAATGCAACCACCCCCAAACCCCTTCAAAAAATGTAATGCCATCCATATTAGCATTGTCTTATCACAGCGGCCTCCATCCCTCTGCAGTGACATGCCTCCCTCTAATAGGTCCTCTATTGACCACAAAGGTCTGACTGTAGACCCCATCATCTGTTTGATTCTGTGCTTGAAGTGAGTGTTCTCTGCTGCCCCCCCCCCATACCCCCCATCGGCCATTATGCATTATGCATGCCAAACACTTGTGTTTTGTAGATCAGAAATTTCCTTTTGAATAGGGAGGCTTTTTCCAAAGCCAAACAAGTGTGACAGTTTGTCCTTTGAGTGTGTCTGGAAACATTATTTGTTCATTTGTTCTGTTTTTTTTCTCTCTTCTTTTGCCTCTCTTTTATTCCACCCCTAGAAGCGAGCGATTTGCATGGCCTATTTAAATATTCCTGCTTTTATTTCCATTTTACATGATCGTTGTCAACATGCAGCTACAAAGACTTCAAATGAGCACAACTCGTCACGTTTATGAGCCGGAATTTAAGGCGAAGCTGACTCTCTTGTTGAGCTATTGTTGAGGGTAAACATTTGATACAAAGCTAGGCTCTTTTGTGTTGTCAAGGCATTCGGAAGATGATAGTAGGGTCGACCGATATGTGTTTTTCAAGGCCGATGCCGATACCGATTATTACAGATCAAGTAGACCGATAACCGATATTTGAACCGATATATATGTCTGGTGTAAAAATGAAAATTAATGTCAAAATTAAAAATAACAAGGGCTCTGACAAAAACTGCCTTCCCTGGTGTTGGTTGAGTGTAGTACCGGAAATCATAGATAATATTGAGGTGTTTTGCAACTTCAGTGTAACGTTAGTGGATTGTGATTTATTGCAAATTAAGCAACGTCTGCTGCTGCCTTACCTTTGAGAGACAACTGATGCGTGATCACTGAAGCAGCTCCAGTTAGCAAGCGCTTTGAGTGAGAGTGAATTCCGCACTGATTGGTCGGACTCGTGAGTCCCAACAAATCAGATGAGCGGTGGGCGGAGACTGCTTTAGGCCACAGAGTGGTGAGTTCTGACAGGCTGCATCAGAGCCAAATAGCGCGTTTCAAAATTAAGTCATTTTAACGGCGAATCGGTTTTGAAAATGACCGATACGATAATCATAAAAATGCTTAATATCGGCGACGATAATTGGCCAGGCCGATAATCGGTCGACCCCTAGATGATAGTAATGGATACGGCTCTGAAAACTTGACCAGGCACCAAGCGAAAGAACTCTGCATTTAGACTTCCACTGAGCATCTTCACAAATCGCATATTTTAGCGAGTGACCATGCTGGATAAAAAAGCTTGTTAGCATGAAGCACTCAGAAAACTAAAAACAAAAAAACTATGCAAGTGGCATCTCCCGTTAACGTCAGCTGTGAAACGTTGCACATAAACCCTTATATTGATTCCTCATTGGACCCCGTCGAGATTCAAATTAAATGTGTGATTCAATCCAGGTTTTAACTGAACTCATGTTAAGGAATTGTTTCAAATCTGCTCTCTTACTCCAGAAAATTGTCTGAGCGCCTGATTTGTAATTTTAGAGGCGTCATGCACACAGACTACAAAATCTCCTCTCTGGTTAGTAAAATAAATTCTGCAGTCGGTTCATGTAATTAACAAGGATATCATTTTAATGGGAGTTATACTGCAGAGGGACGCGGCATAAATAATCATTGTTCCGCAGTCTTTTGATTTCAAAAACGCATTTTATATCATTTAATGGCCACAGATGCATTCTTCTCACATTACCATAATAAAATAAACGACTCGCGTATCACAATATAAACACTATTATTGAGATTTGGGCCTTTGCATTTGACAACAATGGAATTAATGACTGACATTATAACCATATTCATCTAAAATTACTGCCTCTGTCAATTCAACAAGCAGGATTTGTCATGGCAATATGTCTGCGGGAATGCGACTCTCCTGCGTGTGGGGAATATTTCATGACAAAGGAGGGATGTGGTCTATTAAAACAATCCATACAAAATCGGTCTGAGCAACAGCCAATATGCCCTGCCATTCCCTCAATTGGGAGTGAGATGGATGGCTGTTTATATGGGCTTTGTTTGTTTACATATGGTTGTGCGTGTGCGTGGTGCATCGTATGTACTGTATGTTCTGTATTAAAGCTGCGGTTTGTTCATGAAGCACTGTGACAAGACAAAGAGGCAGATCCCAGCATGCTTCTTGACAGTAAAGTGTGTCAAAGAGAGGTGGGTGGGGGTATCAGCACACTACAGACAAACTCAACCCATTTACCACCCCCGTGGCTGGTAGAGCAGGGGGGTCTGTGGGCCACTGAGCCCACACACACACACGCAAACCTCAGTACAGCGGAGCATAGATTACGTCAACACTCACTCTCACCAACTGCCTACTGTTGTGACTAATTGTTTGCTGTGATAAAAGGCTGTGAGCATCTGAAGTGCATTACATGACAACAGCAGAAATGCATAGAAAATTTAATGACTTTAACTTTATTTGTGTAATTTTTGTTATCTAATTTTAGATATATTAATATATATTTAAATATATATACTGTGTGTGTGTGTGTGTGTGTGTATATATATATACATATATATATATATATAATTATTTTTATTTTTTTTACCAACCCCAATCATTCAGTGGTAGTACATTACCTCATATTGTTGCTGATTAAACCAGCATAAGTTGTGTTTTCAAAGTGATTCCCAGCAAGGAATGTTCTGGTATTCCTTCTAAACCTCTTTCTGACATTTATCAGTTATCGGCCATAACATGATAATAATTATCGTCTCATCGGTATCATTTAATATCATGCATCCCTAGTAATTATGACCAATACCAATTTGCTTCTGTCATGTTTCTTTAACTCCAACCCCCAACTAGAGCTCAAAGAAAATGCAGTTTCCCACTAGTAATTACAACATTGCGGTGGCATTCAGGTGCGATCATTTTGTAAATGTGATTATTCTGTGATGACTTGAAGGCAGCATTTGTTCACACACATATAGCACACTACCTTCAGATGTGCTACCACTCTTCAACACATCCCTCTCACTCAAGCATCTGCAAGGAGGAGCTGAAAAAAAAAAGCCGCACAATTACCTCTAGCGCCTCTAGACAACAATCTGGCTATGAGCCTTCTCCATTATCACAGCCGTCTGTTTGGTGTTGGGTGCTTTGTTCCGATGAGTATTTCACTTGCATGCGTACCTCAGGGATGTGTTTGTATAGCAGGGTGAAACATACAACCTCTGAGTTTGAGGTTAAATGCTATGACAGTATTTGCTGTGTTTTTCCACTCTTTGATGGCCTTCTGAAGCATCTGACTTAGTCTCAGCCCACAAACCACCAACAGACCATCACTGACCATCTGATGCAAGAGTTCACAGGTTCTTATCAGACTGTTGGACACAAAGTCTTATTCACAAGTTTCCCAACTGTTAGAACAAGCATTTCTGGTGAAGAACCAGTGGGACAGTTGGGCCAAAGTTAGCAGTGTCAAATTGTTGATGGATTTTCAAAAGTTTTGTTTAGAGATGTCCTGATCACATCTGTTGTTCAGATTCATTTCCAAGCTCTGTCCTTTAATCTATACATTTTTACAATTGATGTCAACATTTCCATTAATCAACCTTTGTAGCAGACTTCCCATTTTTTTGCAAATGTAGCAAAGTCATTGTCAGATCGTAGTTGATCTAAACAGAAATGTTCACTATTTTTTCATTTGGAATACAAATATTAGGAAATATGCAAATTTTAAAATAAAGTGAACACAAAACATTAACAAGTGCTCCAGACTTTGCACTAACAAAGCATGCGGTTGCGATCTGATGGTTATGCTAAATTGAAACAAGCCTGTTGCAACACATCTCTTGGCTAACTATTTCATGTTTTGACCATTAATCACATTATACAAATTAATATGAAATTGCCAACTTTTAAAATAGTTACGCTTTCTCATGAGATCTGGTTGACTTTTGTCAGAAAATCGGGGGGCGTCCCGATCTCTTTCTGGGGGGCCTATAAAATTAGAAATTAAATTTGAATGCATATTCAGCAGTAAAATCAACTAATATTACCAACACCAACATCTATAAAAAACATCAGTTCTGTCTGTCAGTCGATTAAAAAAATGAACTAATTAATCAAAATTTTCTGTAATTAATCATGATTGATTGCATATTAATATATTGTCATAATTTCAGATTGAACCTCCAAATTAATGTAGAAACAACCCATATTTTAAATATGTTTATTGGCATCTCTTTACTAAGTAGCCTAGTAATTAACAAAGGCCAGTTTTTTTTTATATATATATATATATATATATATATATATACCAATACTGCTACTGATGTCTCAATTAATTGCATTTTCATCTCAATGTTAGGCATTAATTATAGCCATTCAACATTACAGTATATTTTTAACATTTAGTAGGCTCTGAAAAATATAACTTTTCATTTAAGTGAACTTAAAACAACCTTCACATAAACTATAAATTGTATTTTATAGTTTTGGCATAATTGTGTGTTTTTGTCCATTGAAGAGCTACTAGAGCACTGTCTGAAGCTGCTCAGCGCATGCGTACAGCAGAATGCGCAGCCTTTCGAACTGTACTCCATTTGATAATCATCTTCGTCCAGTGTCTGCGCTATTTCTCGCCAGAAGTTATGCACAGCCTTTATACTCGTTGAAACTAGAGTTGTGGATATCTCATAACCCCCTCACACAAGCGCTTGTCAACGCTGCCGTCTAGTGATGTTGCTGTCTTCGGTAGATTGTTGTTGTTGCGTCTCTTCCTTTTCTTTTTCGGCCTTAAAACAATGGCCCAGGCCAGGGATGCCACATTGTGGACAAACTAATTAGTGCAAAAACAATTCAAGGCGTATGTGCGACCTGCATGTCCTCTTCCCTCGGGCCGGATGAAGATGATTGGCGAGCCGGATTGGGCCCGCAGGCCGCCAATTTAATAGCCCTGGTCTAAAGTGTCAAAGTCAAGACTAAGACCAGAAGAGGGTCTAAAGTGTCTAAGTCAAGACAAATAGTAGAAGAGGGCTGAGCCTGAAGCACAACCGAGACCTGAAGTGGGACTGAAGCATTAGATTCAAGATCAAGACCAGATGAGGGTCAAATCCGAGTCAAGACTGAGATAAAGACAGGGTCTGAAGTGTTGAAGTCAAGATAAAGACCAGAAGAGAATTGAGTCCAAGACAAGACAGATACTAGAAGAGGGTCTGAAGTGTCCGAGACAAGATTGAGACCAGATGAGGGTCAAGTCTGAGTAAAGAACGAGACATGAAGAGGGTCAAAAGTGTTGAAGTTAAGACAAAGACCAGAAGAGGATTGAGTCCAAATCAAGACAGATACTAGAAGAGGGTGGAGTCAGAGTCAAGACTGAGGTCTGAAGTGTCCATGTCAAGGCTGACAGTTGAAGAGTGTCTAAGAGATGAAATCATGACCAAGTTAAAAAAGAGACCAGATGATGGTCCAGTCTATGTCAAGACCAATACCTGAAGAGGGTTGAATCAGAGTCAAGACTGAGACCTGAAAATAATCTAAAACAATGGAGTCAGGACCAAAACAAGATGAGGGTTGAGTTCAAGTCAAGAAAGACACCAGAAAAAGTTGAGTCTGAGTCAAGAACTACACCTGAAGAGGGTCTACAAATGTCAGAGTCAAGACCGAGCCCAATGCTCCTGAGTCCATGACGAGACCAAAACCTCTGTCTTGAGATGGACTTGAGAAACGAACCGAGCTAAGGGGGGAAACGCGTCAGGTTCCGAAACAACGAGGCAGGTGTGAAAGCACCCTAAGTCTGCTCTCTAGTACTTCAACACTGATTGATTATTATCAGTTGTCATACAGTACACTGTTTTGTTACAGCCTCATGAACAGTGACTAATGGGAGAATTATGCTCTGAACATTACAAACAGTCCACTGTGGTTTGGAACACAAGAAAAAAAATATATCATTTTTGAAAACAGCTTGGATGCCAAAACATCAAATACTTTACCCATGACTTCACATTCCACAGTGAGTCCATTCACAAACCACTTTAAAGATTTACAGAATTTATGACTTATGCCCACAGCATGTTTCTGAACCTCACATCAACCCATGTGAAGTGAAAGAGGTTGCACTGGTGTGGTGGGCTGTTAGAGCCCCCTCCTCTTCCTTACTCACGGCTGCCAGGATACCCTTATCTCCATCCACAGGGCCTGTGCTGTCTGCATCCCCCACCCTGACCCGCCATGGTTACGCCATAGCGGTGAGGCTGCAGACTCCAGCTCACGGAGCGGAGTAGGACCTGGCATTCCTGTAAAACTCAGATACCATTCAGGTTCCTCATTCAGGAAGGCTGCCACAGGAAACGGGCCCTCACCCGAGACCGAGAGGCCCACCACAGTCAAACGCAACCATGTACTGTATACATCAACACAATCCCAAAACAATCAACTCTGGGTCTTAATAAAATATGTTTCGTCAATGATTGTGTCATCGTTTTAGCATATGTCATCGTCACACTGCTGATAACACTTCCTGATGTCAAGCAATGCACAAATAATGTAGCGAGCTTTGACTTATGTATATTTAGGGTATAAAACGCAGATATCTGACAGAGCAGTTTTAATCTGATTTTGATTTATGTATGAAAAATCATGATAGATGGCAATAAATTCATGTGCTAGTCTCTACAACTGCAGTTCCTTGTATACACGCTATTGAAAATCTTTCACAATCACATGACCCAATATATCAAATGAGACATACTTCTTGCTAAGCAAATGTTGTCTGTTAATGCTTTGTCACAACTGTATGGCTATGCTGTAAGGTGGATAGTAACACATTTGCAGTTTCATACCGATTTCTATGTTTTCTGGATTGTTGGGCATCAATCAACAGCTGCTGACTGTGTCTAATATGACCTTAATGAGAATGTACAATGTTGATTGGTAGCATAAGCATAGTTCGGCCTGATCAATATTATTGAGAACCAGCAAACACACACACACACACAACACACACACGGACTGGCTTTGGTATAGTTGACACTTCCTCTAAAGATTTCTTTGCCCAGATAGCATGCGTCTGTTGTTTCCTCTCTCTCAGCCATTCCTGCCAATATCTTTGTTCTTTTTCGCTTGCTTGCTCTATTCATGGATTTGCATGTAATGACTATAAAACAAGGGGCAATTAAACTTACATTCTGAGAGAGATCAACTCAATGTTTCCAATCAACCGCATTTGAAATTACCATTCAGAAGGTTTGACAATTATTTGCAGTGCGTGACCCTGCCAATAAAACAACTCATTTGGAGGAACAATTACCCTATGTTAAAACGGGTTGTTTTGAAATCTTCACAAGTAAGTTCTCATGTTCTGATTGGTTTTGATGGATTTTGCCAGCAGTCAATGTTCTTACTGAAAATATATTGTACAGAGGACTGACTCAATTCGATACCCGAGGTACAGAATCACATCAAGCCAGTCTGAATATGCAGGTCAAGACAGCCGTGACAAAATACGGCTATTCTGCAGCTCAATTTGTTCTATTGCTTGTAACTTGTTTCTTTGTTCTTTATTTTATTACTGTTTAGTTGAATAATTACCCGAGGCAATGTTTATTATGTGAGAAGGATTGTTTTATTAATGTTCATATTAATATGTAACATATAAAATAACAAAGCATATTCAATAAAACAGGGGGTTTCAAACTAAAAAAGTATTTCTAATTGTTCATCCCTGTATATTTTCTTTATCTTACCCATAGGGGATTATAAACAATATTCCCTGTAAAACTGCTTTGGAATAATATTTATTGTAAAAAGTGGTATATAAATAAATTTCAGTTCACAAAAAAAAAAAAAAAAAAAAAAGTTTTACATCAAGTTTATACATGTAGCTTTAACTTTAACAATGGTTAGAAAAAGAAGGTAAACTGTCAATATGACAAAAAATTATATATTTATATTTTCAAGAAATATTAGTCATATGATTATGCTTTTGTAAAGACAATTTAAAAGCCAATTATTTAATTTTGGAAATTTATAATATGAGAGTTTGTTTATACATTAAAATATAGAGCTAGCTGTAAAGTATAAAAAGGGGGCCCCTTGCGACCAGATTTTTTGGGGTTTTTGGGGTCCCCTGCATTAGTACATTCATTTTTGCACCAAGAAACATGGATTTTCAGATATCGGTATTGATTACTGAAATTCCCATATCCCAAACCATCATGATAACTTCCCAATTTCAGTCTCTAACACATAGCCCTTGGAAAAAAAAAAACCTCTCGTCAACTCCGCGTTGTGCACTAGAGAGGCACTTTGTACTTAATTAAACAAGCTTAAAATTAGTCACAGTCCATCAGGAAATAAGAAGCACTGAGAGCTGTGGGCTTTCCAGAACGTTCCTAATCTGTTGAATGCCAAAGTACTGAGAAAGTTCTTCAACTTCAGATAAATCCACGGTTACCCGAGCGCTTTTAAGCGATGATCTTTTTTACTGCTTTTGTGCCAACCAAACGAGCTTCTGTCTCTTTATAAGAATGGAGTTTTGAGGTAATGAGATTTATGAATTGTGTAGCCATTTTTTTTTCATGTCTGGGCTCGTGCATTTGGAAGCTGGTTTGGATGGCAATTATAGAATACATTATTACGACCCCCCTTCACTCCTCCGCGCTCTTTTTGTGGTTAACTGCTTTTGATAACAAATGAATTAATGAAGCTTTACAGGACAGTCGAAGTGGATCAGCAAGTGTAGGAGAGAAAGAGTTGGAAATGGAGAGAATGACAAGCGAGAGCGAGAAGTTGGCAGATTACGACTTAATGGTGGCAGAATAATGGTCATTTCGCCACACTCTCCTCTCTCTCTCGCGGACTGTGCTAATGGCTTCATTAACACTTCCACTATCCAGCGGCCCACAGCGGACAATGTCACATCCATCTTTGTCACATCACAATAAAACCGGCTAAACACAACTGGCCTATCAGTCCAGGTGCTGAAGGAGGCAAGAAATGAACAGAGGAAAATCAATAGCGAAATATCAATGCGAGTAAAGCTGCGAACATGGAAGTCAAGTAGGTTCCAGCAAACAGAGAACGTGCCGGATTGATCTCTAACAGGTATGTTGCTCACACTTTGGGTAATAACTCAATGCCACGGCAGAGGAGGAACAGCATGCTGGGAAAAACTGCACCGCGCCATAAATCACCAGAGCCGGGCTCTATTGTCGTCAACGGTGAATTGATGATGTTTTCCTCTGCCATCTGAATCATTCCTCTGTTGACTTCTGAAGCCCTGGCTTCCTGTCTGCTGCTGTACGAGCCATTTTAGCATCCCCGCGGTGCTTCTGTAACTAAAAGCTTTGATTTTCCAAGCGACGAAACGACGTGAAAAGCCTGCAGGTTTCACTGGGGCTACAGAAACGCTGGGGGAATTATCTAAACATGGAGTCAAAGAGTTAATGTAACACTAGTGTTAAGGCGTTTGCTGTTCCAACCAATCCAGTTAAACACATTAGTTGCAAGAGAATAAATGCCCAGGTAAACACTGAAACAAATTATTTGTTTCAAAACCACTTTGACTTGGTGTCACTAAGGCAAGAATTATCCATTTAAAGTATAATTCATATTTAAAGTATGATTTTTACATTTTATATATTTAAAAAATTATATATATTTTTTTTTTTATGCAGTTTTCACAAATAATGTAATTTTTTCATTATGGTTTTCATTACAAAGAAATTTTACAATTATATTTTAAATGATAATTATTATAAACAATATATAATAAATTTATTAACACTTTCATAGCCTTAAATGTTTTAACATTAGCTGGAAAATTATGGAGTATGTCAAAAAAATTTATGACATTTTTTTTTTTTTGATAAACGTAGCAATTGATACCAAAACTAACCTTCTGTGTTTTGTTTTGTTTATTTCTGTTACAGTGTTTTTTTTTCCCCCTTGTAATTTCCAATCAATGACCTAGATGACAAGTTAAAAACACTGACAACCAGATTTTGCTAACAAAAATGTACATTTCCAGTGTATCAATTCTGTCAATTTGCCCTAAACTCTCTCATATTGGCCCTGGGTCAGCAGGCCCTGGACTTATACTGAAAAAGGGACAGCCAAATCATATCTAGTGACCATAATGTCACAGAGACAACAGCAAAACAATTGATCCACACTTCCACTCAGCAGCACTAACACTCCATTATTTCTTTTGCAGGAGAAATATATGAAAGATAAATGTAGATAATGAAGAGAAATGTAACAGATGAAACCAAAGCGGGACCGATTCATGTAAAAGTGTGTTGCACCAAGACAAGTGTTACAGCAAACACATTCCTTGCGAAATGAGAAATTCAAAAGGGAAAAAAAAACAAAACAACAAACAGCACCACTTCTGTAGAAACAGCACCACCTGGTCTGATTGAATGATTCGTGCCAGTGAAGGCTTCTGAGGTGTGAGGAAAACACTGCTATTATGGTTGTTATTATGCAACAGTCGCCCATAACTCAGCTCTACACAACAATGAGGGTGTCAGCACGTCTAACTTGTTCATTGCTGTTTATTTATGCATGAATATGCATTGCAATATTACAGCAGCATCTGACACTCTCCTACCTGAGAATGAAAACGCCTGGCACTCAAAGCCATCACACAGACATAGAGGAACATTATGTTTGAAGCTCTTGATGGAATAATAGAACGTTCTATAAACGTCTTCTGTATAAGACGTGCTGTCTAATCTAAGCAGACTAAAGTAATAGAGCTATTTTGCCACATTCACAGTGATATGAAGAAGAGCGATGTGAAAGATTTTTATAAAAGAGAACGACAGATAGATGCAATCAATAGCGTACACCAAATAGGCTGTGAAGTACTTTGAAAAGTGATTGCTGGGGTGGCACACTGTTTTTCTGTTTATGGCTGAATGAATAGTGAAAAAAAAAATTATGAAGATGCTCCTGAATGACTTTATCGGGTTGCTTTCAAGTTTTAAGACATTTATACATTTTTATCTACTCTAATCTACGGAAGCCCGTTTCCGCCACTGAATAAAAAATAAAAAAGGTAATTGTGACTTTCTGACTTTTTTCTCAGAATTGCGTGATACAGACTTGCAATTCTGACTTTTTTCTCAGAATTGCGTGATATAAACTCGCAATTGCGAGTTAAAAAGTCATAATTGTGAGATATAAACACGCAATTCTGAGAAATAACGTCAGAATTGCGTGATATAAACTCACAATTCTGACTTTTTTTTTCTCAGAATTCAAAAAAGTCAGAATTTGCGAGTTTGTATCACGCAATTATGAGAAAAAAAAGTCAGAATTGTGAGATAAAAAGTCGCAATTACCTTTTTAATTTTTTATTCAGTGGCGGAAACGGGCTTCCATATAAACTCACAATTCTGAGAAAATATCAGTCTTTTTCCCCCCTCAAAATTGTACTTTAACTCGCAATTGCGTGTTATAAAGTCAGAATTGTGAGATATAAACTATAAAAAGTTATAAATATAAAAAGTTTAAAAAAAGATATAGATATAAAAAGTTTGTATCTCGCAATTGTGACTTTATATCTCGCAATTCTGACTTCACTCTCAATTTTGAGTTTATATCACACAATTCTGAGAAAAAAAGTCAGAATTGTGAGATAAAAAGTCGCAATAACCTTTATTTATTTTTTATTCAGTGGCGGAAACGGGCTTCCATACTAATCAATAAATCAAATTAATATTATTAATTAATAATAATAATTTATTATTATTATTATTTTATGTTATAAAATTATATTGTTGTTATATATTTTATGTCAATAATGTTATATATTTAATGTTAATGATGACAATAATAAAAAAACATTCTAATTCTAATTATTAGTAGTAGTTATTCCTATTTTGTCCTGCCAGTGAATCTAATAAACGAACAAACAGTATAATTATCAGCATAAGAAACATTACATTTTCCAACAAAACTAAATTTAAGTATTTAAGCAAAAGCCTATAAATCATAAGGTTTTAAGGTCATGAGAAACATTAATTCAGTCAAGTGTCTTTTTGACTGGTAGAGTCGACCTTGCCTTATCACCTTCAAAGCAAGATGTCCAGCTCAACCTAGCATCAAATTGTAAACGTGCAGCTCTCCAGAACTTTCTCCCCTCCGGTGAGATCAGCCTCAACGCATCTGTGGTCCTTTTGTTACTCACGGCTCTTAACAGCTCTATGAGTTTCTCTCAGGGAGATAGTCTTCCATTTAAAGCATTTTGGCTTCAATTTATTTTCTTATCTCAGCGTTTCTCTCCTCTTCTGATAAAGATGTGTGTTCCTTTCCGATCTTTATCAAGCAATAAAAGCCAGGGGGAGTTTCAGAGCACTGGAGCAGCTAGAATGACAACACTGTTACAACTTTTAGCTCCATGTGAATGAGCCATGTTTAATGGGACAAATTAGCATGTGTTGTGAAAATAGGCAGACAGTTGGACGTGAATGACAGTGCTCCGTGTGATTGTGATATTTGGCAGGCGCGTTTCTGCTCTTTAGCGCTTCTGTGGCTCCCAATAAACAAGGTGAGATTCCATTTTTACATGCTGATGCCAAACGCCGGCCGCTGTTTGTTCAGTCCTGACACTTCAGAAAGTGAACGTCAACACACAGTCATATCTGGACACCAGCACATTCAACCATCTTTGTCACAGTCCTTTGGCAAAATGCCCACACATAAAACAATGCTCAAAGAATAGATTATGCAACTGCAAAATCACATAAAAAAGCAGATGCGCCGTGAGCCACGCTGTTCAATTGTCAGGAATTAAGCTTAGTTGCCTCCCAATATGCATGAACTCGAGCAATAGGCAATACACGTGTCTCTCGCTGTCTGAAACAAGAAACATCTGTTCATATTGTTCAGTTGAGACATTCATTAATATTAAGGCTCTAAAAAGAATTTGCAATTTCCTTCAGCTTACACCAAGCCAACAGCAAAAGGTCAGTCTAAAAGACAAACTGATTCATCTCTCAGAAAGAAATGAGATTGAAAAAAGCGCTCTACAGATGCCTGCGTGGCTGTATTGAATCATCATATTTGTCATAGAGTGCTTTCAGTGGAAGCAGTGACCTTTGAGGTAGTGGAGTAAATTGATTCGTGGCATAAAGGTAAGCTGGAAGCTTGAAGCTTGATTAACCTGAAGATCTTTAGACGGAATCCAGCCAATCAAGCAGCAACGGAAGTCTGCTGACAAATAAGAAAGACATTCATTACGGCTCTGCCGTCGCTGTTTCATTGCACACCTGTTTGCTTGATTCATTTGATGTGATCAGGGCAACTTTGATGTCTCTTATTAAATACTGGAAGCAGTCCAGACGAAGTCGTGTCCAACATCCATGACCACCAGTAGTCCATTTCCAGTATCTTTGATGACATATAACAAAATAGCAGATATACACAACCGTTCAAAAGTTTGGGGTCAATTTTTATTTTTTGTTTGGGTGGGAAAAAATGATTACTTTTATTCTGCAAGGATGCATTAAATCATTAATAATGTTACAACAGATTTTTAATCTTTTGAACTCATCAAAGAATTATGAAAAAAAAATAATGCATCAGAGTTTCCACAAAAATATAAAACAACAGTTTTCAACACTGATAATTATAAGTAATGTGCATTGACAGCAAATCAGCATATTAGAATGATTTCTGGAGTTATGATGCTGAAAATTCAGCTTTGATCACATCAATTACATTATATGTGTATGTATAGTATTTGATATATCTAAAAAATAAAAAATACATAGGCCTAAAGGATTTATGCATAACATTTCCATTCATTTAGATTACACAAATGGATGCACATTTTATATGCAATTCTAATACATACAGTGGGTTATAAATTACATTTAACGTCATATTTGTGTCCATAGATCTTTAGATCTCTACTCAAATTCGCAGTTCTACCGACCGTGCCCCTTCAGAGGAACTCGTTAATTGCATGCCGAGGGCAGAAGGGTGGCAACCCATTACCTTTTGTCTCTCCCATATAACCTGACAGGCGTGCCAACCTTGCTGCTTTATCATGCCACAGCATTTGGCTTTCTTTTTGCAGGTGGCAAAATGAGATCGCGGGCACTGTGCTTGGCAGCCTGCTCTCACAAACAGCATGCCAACTGCCGAGCCTCCTCGCTTGTGCGGCGACTGCAGAGATGTGCCGGGCACAGCCTGGCTTGGCTGCCTTTTCAAGCCGGGCACAAATGAGATTGGCACGGAGCACGGCTCCTCGAGCGAGCAGTGTGATATATAGTCCCCAGCTGTGGTCAAGGTGGAAGCGGGAAGGCGAGGGAAGCTGGGAAAAGCGGTAGATCTGTGCCATGACCACGGAGAATGTTCAATCCCTGTGACTAAACAGCATGGGAGCAAAGAGAAACGGCACACGATGTGCCACAAAGTGGACACGACACACACACACACACAAAGTGTTGTTTCACAGCATAACAGAACATTTTGTTTGTCACACTCTGAGTGCCCTACTTTCTAAACTTAACTAAATAAATGCTATATTATGGAGGAGAGAACTTGGTTTGGCATTGGTAATATGCAGTTTCTTTTTGTTTGCTACCATTTATTTTCTCATAGTTTGTATTGTATTTCACTGGTTTTGGGCGTTTAGCCAACATTTCGACAGTGTGTGAAAAGGGTTCATTGCATCAGTCAATACCAGCAATAAAGAAAAATGTAAATATATGTAACAGTCTTGTCTAGATTACTCAGAATTACTCAGTTCAGCATAAAATTATATATATATATTTTTTTTTTTGCTACAAATCCATCTTAAGTGGGCTACCAAACGAATATGTTACATTTATATGCTTAATTAATCATTTTTAATAAAGAAAAATGTAAATATATGTAACAGTCTTGTCTAGATTACTCAGAATTACTCAATTCAGCATAAAATTATATATATATATATATTTTTTTTTTTGCTACAAATCCATCTTAAGTGGGCTACCAAACGAATATGTTACATTTATATGCTTAATTAATCATTTTTATCAATGTAATTCTGTCAACTAAAATTGTCAGAAATATTTTTTCTGTGTTTATCTTGCAGGAATTGATATATCTCAACATTTCGTGCTTAGAGTTTGTTATAAAACCCTAATACTATTTATTACATTTTTCTACTTGGAGACTCCTTTCAAACTGTTTTTGTAGTTTGAGTTTTTTTTGGGTTTTTTTTAATGTCCCTTTTAACTGACTCCTAGGTGCATCCCAATTATGCACTATATTCTATGCCGTTGTGTAGTATAAATATTGTGTGCAGCATGTTCACACTGAAAATGTAAAAAAAAAAAAAAAGAAGTAGTGCACTTTAGATGATGCACTGACAAAACTCACATATTCATAAAATTCATACAATAGACAATACAATAGTATAGTAAAAGTGCATAGTGTATATGTCATGTGGTCACAAACTAGATCTATTCTACACTGAGAATGTAGATTGATGATGTCAGTAATATTCCCATGGTTGCTGACTGGTCTTCTTTATTACATATTTTTACATACTAAATTGTGATTGGTCTCATCTTACTTGTATATGCTTACACAGCAAATACTTTGTTGTGCATGTTTATTCACATGCAAATCTGCTAGAACATAGGTTGTGACAATGACAAAGCAGTTATGATGTGAAATTGTATTTATGCAGAATCAAAGCCTACAACCCACGTGTACCTAAAACCCATTCCTAAAGGAAATGAGGATCTAGTTTAACTTTCATCAACTTAAAAAGATGATACACACTTTGTTCAGTGTGAACAGCTAGAATGAATGAATGAATGAATGATAAAACACACATTTAATGGTTTTCTGAATATTGATACTAACAATGCAAAAGTAATGCCTGTGTTTTCCATATGCGAAACAAATGCTCAGAGTCTGAAATTCTGTTAACTTCTCATTCGGCTTTGCACATTTTAACACCAGGATATAAAAATGAGTTATTGGGACAGAAATCCCTGCTGAGAAAGGGCAAGTAACAGGGAAAAAAAAGGCACAACTGAGTCATTGAATAATCCCTTCTAATCCTGCTCTCAGTGCGGCCATAAAGTCCCGCCAAATGAAAAGAAAGTCACAAATAAATGGCTGCACCTAATTACAAGGTCTTCTATTACCACTAAAGGTGCAAACCTATAAAATATAGGCATATAAAGTCTAATTAACCATAGCTCCGGTTCTCTAATCCAAATGCATTGGTTATGACAAATACTTAACTCACACTCTCATAATACAAAATGATTTACCAAACGAAAACCTGCACCACACAGAGAGAGAGAGGAGCAATTACTTTTGCAAAATAATCGAAAAACACACTTCAAAGCCATTTGACTCTGTTAAAGTGAAGAGCCAACATAATTGTGGCAGCCATTCATGTCACGGCTGTGTCAGCACGAAAAAGCATGTCCCAATCCCACCGCCTCAGTGCCTCCCGTGCTTAACCTTTGTCTACAAATAAGGCCCTGCTCTCCATTGAGCTCATTTTGCACCTCGCTGAATTTTGCACCACCTAATCTGACTTGATTATATCCAACTCGTGTCGAAGCCCAAACCAACATACGGGAGATCAGATTCAAATCAATATGATTGCTGAATACAGCCCTGGGCCATCAGATAAAGATGGCAAGTATTAAGCACAAAGACAATGAATTATGAGTGCATTATTATTGTACGCTTGCTTCTGAAACATTGATTTATCGCTACAAAACACAGAGCGATCATTCATCTACGCATTTAGCCGAATCTACATTTCAAATGCCTTTTTGGTTGGTTGACAGTCTACGGATAGTGGTAAAATAGCAATACTGCCTTTAGAACCCAGACCAAGCAAACTTAGCACAAAAAAAATGGCTTTTTAAATACCCTCATAAATATTCACAGACTTAATGGGTAGCTCAGGGTTATGAATGTGGCAACAACAGACAAAATTGCCACCACCGCAGAAGTAATAAGCAACTAGCCCATAGCTGTTCCTGAGAGAGAATCGTTTTAATATCAGCATGGCGCACAGAAAAATAACCTTTAACCTTAAGTTCTGCTATATATGTTTGTAGTGACTATATGGAAAATAAAGAGTGCGATATGAAACTCCTTTTCAGACAACAGACGGTTTCAAATTCAAAAAAAGGATTCCTATGTTATACAGCAAGTCCCTAGATAAAATACTGACATTTCATTACACTTGAGTGTCGTCTGATGGATGATTATATTCTTGTTTAAAAAAATTGAAGGGAGAGATGTAACCAAAATGTGTTAAATAACTAAAAGAAAGGAGTAATAAAAAAAAATAGTGGCAAAATCATATGCTGACCTAACACCTTTAAAAAAGAATATGTGGCCACTTAAAACCATATTATACAAATCACATTTCTGCTTCTAACAGCTCAACGATCCTCTGTTATGTGCAGGACAGTGAGTATAAAACAAAAGAAAGAGGATAAAATCGGAGGAAGGTGTTGAACATGTGAAGCAACTAAGAATCAGCTCAACAAAGGAAAAAGACGTGCGTCATCCAAGACAATAGCAACTAACCAAACCAACGTATTCAAGTTCATGTGAATTTGTCAATATATGCCAAGTGATAAATGCACAAAATCCATGGAGAGGTTTCATTGTTATTGTTCATTTTTTTTCTGCTATATTGCTTTTGTATGGGTTCCTGCACTCTGCCACATGGTGGGGATGTAGAGAGTGTTAAAAACCAGCAAAGATTTAAGGCAGAGAATCATGCTGAAATCATATTGTATTTACATAAAAATATAAATAACACATAGCCCTAACCAGTGGGGGGCGCAATAGCAGACTGCCCACATTAACAATGACAATTAAATAGGCTAAACTAATATGACATATTTATGTTTGCATGATAAAGTAATGGATAAAAGCTAACAAATCCATGACGATTACTAGTAGAGATTTATAACAAAATTCATGCATATCAAGCTTACACGTTTGCACAAAAAAAAAGAATGCATACTGAATATGTCTGCGAATTTTGTTTCTGCGGGATTGTTTTATATAAGAAAAAAATGCAAACACCTCCAAATTCTACAAAATACATAAGATAATGTCCATGTACATGTGATAAACTGCAGTACTTAAACCACTAATCAAATGAGGATGCATCACAACATATTTGACTAATATGTAATTACATATCAATTACATTTATATTACTCATTACTTACAATGTAATTGCCCAAACATGAAGACTTAAATAAAGTGTGTCTAGCTGACTTATACAGGACTTTTGATTCATAATAATCTAATCAAATAATAATCTATGATCTGGGACATTCAGTTTAAAGTAGCAGGAAGAAGTGGCACAAGCTGCTCTTTGTTTCTTTTATGTTTCAACCTATGCATCTCCACGCAATTCATTAAAACAGCGATTCTGTAATTAAAGTTTGTCCCAATCATCTTTTATAAATGCATCTATATAAACAGAAGAGCAGTCACATCACCGGAGACAGCATCAGTCAGCACTACGAAACCTAGCGAGCTGCCTACCAAGACAGCATTTCTGGACATCATAGGCGCTTTGCGAATGCGCGTTCGGAACGCGTCTACGATGCCCAAAAACGCTGTCAAGGTAGGTTGCTCACTAGGGTTTGAGACACAGCCGCTATCATGCGTCATAATGGGTTTCACTCGTATTTCGGAATGTGACCACGTCAGATCGGAGCGCATGACAAAGACATTTCATTCAATAAACTGAATGAACATAAACACATAAAGCCCGCAGACGTACCACTGCTGCTCCAGCTCCCAGTCCCTGAAGAAGTCAAACTCGAATAGGTCCATGGTCGGTGTGTTTCAGTGAGGTGCCGGTGGCCGCATATGCAGGAACTCTGACCGTCTCCCTCACTGACGCGCGGCGCAGCTCGCACTGCCGCTGCCTCTCTCCGCTCAGCGACACGCAGCCCTGCGGAAGGCGGAGTCAGGGCTCGCTGGAGGCGGTCACTCATTCTGAAAAGACCGGCGCAGCACTTTGAACCAGAGCAGCTCCACCTGTGTCCAGCATACATCACCTGTGAACACAGAGTCGAGAAATGCCATTTAAAACTCATTCATTCAACTAAATTGTTTTAGCATCTATTTATTTAGCCTGTCAAAACAGAATGAACTGTATTTTATTTATTGTGTTGTCCAGTAGTTATAAAATATATAGCTTGTTCTGAGCCAGATGTATTCTTTGTTTTTTTTTATCTAAAAAACAAAACAAAAAACTATAACACCAACAATAATAATCTGCATATATTGTTAAATTATAGTTTAAGTGTAATAATAATAATAATAATAATGATAATAAATATTTAATACTATGTATAAAACATTGTTAACATTGTTTAAAATTTAAAATAGTTTGCAGGTTAGGACAGACAGACAAACAGATAGTTGGGTGTTCAGGGTTGCTACTCAAGTGTTGCTGGGTGGTTGCTGTGTGGTTGTTTGAGTGTTCTGCGTGACCTCCCGTAATCAACACATACAGACATTCCCAGTGCTTTGATATTTTGACTGTTCTTTCTAGCAAATTTGAAAGTTTTCCTTGCTCTTAAACTTGATGCACTAAAACTTGTGATTTATATATCATCCAATTAGCCTACATAAATAAATATGGTAGACCTACTCTGAGTTTAGACATTTATTTTGTGTTGAGTGTTTAATAGACACTGTCTTGTTTCCCTGGATATTGATATTTTGTTATTAGGGATCCAAGCACTAAAGGTGAATTGGATCTCTAATGAATTTATGATCGTATCTACAAATTCTAAACTTATCAGCCATTTTCAACTTAAATATATATTAATGTTGTCCACCAGAGGGAGCCACAGGATAAGGAATGTTTTAAGCCTAATCTTTTTCTATCAGTTTCCATCCCTTTGATTGGAAAATTAATGTCATAGATTTACTTAATTTGTATATCTGATAGTATAGTTTTATATAATCAGTGTACACTGAAATCTGTAAAATTCTTATAGATTCTTATCTTTATTTAATTTTTATAGACCCAATAAAACATTTTCAAGTTGCCAGACATGATGAAATATATTGCTATCCATTTAAAATGAAGAGACAATTTTATTTGTCTTTTGCAAGATAACATATTTAAATATTAACAAATTTCTATAAAGACACTCATTTACTATTGTGGTATGAATAATAAAACAAACACTTAAACTGCAAGCATAAGTTATGGCTACACATAATTGTTGAAATAAATGATAAAAGATCCTAGAGAAAATGCTTCAGATAAAGTTTTGAGCTGCAAATGATATCTTCACATTCGTTTGAAATGGATGGACATGCGATTAGTCTAAATGTTGAACATAAGTTCAGACTTACACCAAATATATTACGATCACATGCCTTATGACAGTAAACATTTTAGAGGAGCATTTTTGCCGTCTCCTTTAAACAATCAGGAGTTATTTCTTTTGAAAGTCGTTTGCTTTCAAAGATTTCAAAGATTCAAGTTGGACTAAAAAAAGGCATGAGATTAGTTTCAGTTAGATTGCTAATCATGCACATGGGCCATTGGTGCTTGGACCCCGATGATTGCTGCTTGCAGCCATAATTTGTTTTCAATTATAGTATAGTTGTTGTATAGATTATATACTATAGATTACATACAGATGATTGAATGTTGTTTGCTTTGGTGTTGCCACCCTAAAAATCATCTTCTAGATCCTCCCCCGTTTACTGCGTACAAACGTCTTCAAAATAAAGAAAACAGGCCCATTTTGAGATTAATGTAAAATAATAATAATAATAATAATAATAATAATAATAAATGTAATTATTGTTATTATTATTATCATCATTATGCATTTAACAATATTAAGTGCATTTAATACATTAAGTAGCATTATAATAATTATTAGAATAGAATTAAATGCATATTAATTTATTATTAAGGAATTCTAAAATCATTAGGTGGCTACAAAATTATAATTAACTTTCATTGTCAAACTAAATTTCAAAACAAATTATCTAGCTTATTTTATGATATAAAGTTCACTGTATTGATTTACGATGCTTCTAAGAAATAACCAGCCAGATTGTAATAGTTCAGAATAATTTTCAGTATAATGTCATATCAGCATTATGTTCAAATACTGATGACTGTTGATTGTTGAACTTCCAACAAATCAAGTTTATTGCAGCTGTAAACCAGAGAACTGGAGTTGCAGCAGTAAGCATGTGCACCTCTGAAGGCAGCGGTATAAGAGAAATGTGAGCACAGCTGCTTGGCAAATATATTCATATCCCTGATAACACAATAGAAACATTACACAGAAGAATACGCTGTCAGAAATATGCCTCTTTGCATTATTCCTCGATACAAATGTTCAGCACGAGTAATAAAGCGCATGTTTTCCTGAAAACAAGCCACAAGACAGACCCACATATGTTTGTTGTTGACATTATGATGATTTGGCAAGAGCCATATGGTGATCATGTTCCATGCGGCACATTGCTACAACAAATTTCACTTTTTGCATACTTTGCCTGGGGATGGCCCTCTAGAAATTCATCGCAGAGACTTCAAATTGATATTAATCTTACCTTGAAATAACAGTGGGAGAGGAGAAATAAATTTCTGAGGCAGAATGGCTTTCCGGATGTTATACGAATGAATGCTTTGCTGATGGATTTCACAATGGTCAGGCAGCACAGAGAAGATGCCACTGTCTAACAATAGCTCACACTTATACAATACAGTTTATGCCCTTACCATCCGCTCTTTACTAGCAGTGCGATAAAAATGGAAAAGATGAGTCAGGCTAGCTCTCCCCTTTGCTCATTGTAAATAAACATTTATTTTGTGTCAAAAAGCTGAGTAAACCTGATTTTGCATTCAGAATAAATTTTTTTGTCAATCATTATATTGCTTCAATAAAGGTTGTCTCTTCTGAACTCAATAACATTCGCATATTAACCTGCATATAAGTGATCCTCAGAGTAACAGCTGTGAAGCTTATTGTACCAGAACAAGAAGTGCAATAGGGCAGTTTGAGAGGCTATTTCAGGATCTAGGCTAGTGTGTGAGCAAACAGGTTGAAGTTTTTAGGTGAAATGGTGCTTTTGAGCACGAACGGATTATGGTTCTGTGGAGCCCCGGGGCACCGGCTCTCTTTGGAGGCTCCCTCATCACAATTGTGAGATGAAGTATCCAAGTAACAAGAAATTATATTGAAACAAAAAAAAAAGAGAACTAAAGTCACAACTGTGAGATATAAAGCCACAAAGTTGCAGTTACGAGAATGAACACACCATAGTATTGCTGCAAAAGAGACAACAATGTGCCAGGATTAGTGTACTATATTAAAGCTCCAACAAGGTGTTCGGAGGGGACAGTCAGTGCTGAGAAACAAACATTTCTCTGTACCATATATCTGTATTTCTATATCTATATTTTGTAGTCGCAGTGGTTTGTTTCCAGGTTCTGAAAAGTCAGAGGTTAAGTCACTGTACCCTGCCCTTGATTACAGGCTTATGTGGAAGCAATTTTGTTGTATCACCAGTGCGGTAAAGGACTGAGACCATTTACTGAATATATAAGCCAGCATAAAGAATTGTATTATTTGTTTTCCATACACCATGAGATAAAATTAGATTTAACTGACACAGTCTTCAAATCTTCCAAAAGTTCGGGATCTTTTTATTTCAATTACGTTTTTGAAAGAAGTCTCTTATGCTCACCAATTTGATTAATAGAGTTAAAACAGAAATATTGTAAAATATTACAATTTACATTAGTCTTCAGTGTCACGTGATCCTTCAGAAATCATTTTAATACTTATTTGCTGCTTAAGAAACATATTATTATTATTTATTTATTTTGTGAAAACCGTGAAACATTTTTGTCCAGTATTCTTTGATGAATGGGGGAAACAGCAGCATTTATTTGAAATATAGAAATCTTTTGCAAAAACATGAATTGTCAATTTACTTATACTTTAAATTTTTATTAAAAAATTGAATGCATCCTTGCTGAATAAAAGCAGCATTTTTTTTCTTAAAATAAATAAAATAAAAACACCAGAACACAGTATGTGCCTCAAGTTACTGTTTACTTCTTTAAAAGTACTGTACATTACACTAAGCGTATGTTTAAACAATGTACTAAATTTTTTTTGAAAAGATTGTCAAAATGATCCCGTTCACAGGGATCCGCGACTAAAAACAGTTTTATGCATGCCAGGCCAGTAGGTGGCGACGTCACGATGTGTTAGTAAAGAAACACTGCGTGCCTGCACACATACCTAGATTTAACATGTAATATGCATGCGCATGACATCACCCTTTTCACAAATGCATGCTTTTGTAGTTCACAGAGGCGATATTGTTTTCAAAAACTTGCACTTCGAAAACGGTTTTAAAAAGTTTGTATCTTCAAACCCCTGAAACAATGTTGTCATGTAAATGAACAAGCCAAAATTACTGAATGTAATGTGACTAACACTTGTTTAAGAATATTAGAATCCTTTAACTTAATTGTTGAAACTCCTGATTGTGAATCAGCCTAATAATGAGTTTTATCGCCACTCATCAAATGCACAAGGGATGAGGAAACACTGCAAACCACTGTACTGTTTCTTGAACAAACAGTTCACTAATTGTCACAGAGCTGCCCTCTGCCTAGCCATTTTTGCATTAAGACAAACTCATACTTGGGTTTTAAAACGCTTTATTTACCTTGATGTGTCAGCGAGGTGGAGAAATGGATGATACACACACACATTTACACACCTGCAACTAGACCGTTGTGTTCAGACTGGCCAACTGAACATTAAAACCAGTAGACATTTAAGTTTTTCTTATAAACTGTTGGCTATTACCTGGTTCAGCATACATAGTGGTAGCCATTTTGAACTGAGTAAAAGACCCGAAAGGTCTTTTGTCAGCCTTTTTATACCTTTGCTGTGTTGCATCATGGGGAGTGGGAGATACCAAGTATGAGTGGAAAAGGGTGGAAACTGTTTTATGAGTTCTTGCACTTGACTTTCTATAATTATTGTAAGCTTAATAACATTTTTGTGGGTTCCCGCTCATGTGAGAGTGGAGGTTAATGAAGTGGTTGATAAGCTTGCTAAGCAAGCTCTTATACACTCAGAAATAGATATTCAAGTGACTCTTAGCAAAAATGAGGTTAAAGGGAAAATTAAAGAATTCATAAACAAAAAACAAGAAGTATGGAGGAACTGTGATAGCAAGGGCAGACAAATGTATATTCAGCAGCAAGTAGGAAATGGAAGAAGTGTTTTTAGGAATAGGAAAGAAGATACAATTATTTCTCGCATCCGAATAGGGCATACTAGAATAAAACACTCTCTGTTTAATATAGGAAAACATGAAACCGGTCAATGTATTTTTTGTAATCAGGCAGAAACAATAGAGCATGTTTTAATAAAATGTAAAAAATATGAAAAAGAAAGGTTAAAACTCATTAAGGAAGTAAGAAACATGGGTGTTGAATCATTTAATTTGTCAAACCTCTTGAAAGAGCATGCAGAACAAGGTAAAATATATGGTGCTATTGTTAAATACATTAAAGAAATAGGATTAATCAGGAGAATTTAGGAATGTGT
>NW_015624555.1:145473-146271 GCF_001515625.1 Sinocyclocheilus rhinocerous | reverse complement strand
TTGTAAAAACACTTAAAGTGCCTTAATATATTTAAAACGATAATATTAAAAGATCAAATTCAGTAATCACCGTATTAATGATGCATAGTTTACATAAGCAAGCAGATGAGGCCGGAATATGAACGCAATCGGCTTAATGGTTCAGTGTTTTCCTTCTAATGGTTTTCTATTGGAAACAATTTAACGTGAAACTTTGCACATTGCGTTTATATTCTGGCTTCATCTGCTTGCCTGTATACATAACCAATAAGATATTTACTGAATTTGGCCTTTTAAAGTGGTCATATGATGCGATTTTAATTTTTCCTTTCTCTTTGGAGTGTTACAAGCTCTTGGTGAATAAAGAAGATCTGTAAAGTTGCAAAGACTAAAGTCTCAAATCCAAAGAGATATTCTTTATAAAAGTCGCTGTGTTCCGTTGTGAAAGCGAAACTACTTTGTTTGGCCTTCCAAAAGAGGACACGACTAGAAATCAGTGGTTAAGTTGTATTTACAACACTGTTCCAGAACAGTTCAACCCAAATATTCTGATGTGTCCAGCACATTTTATGTAGGACTGTTTCCTGATCCTGGCAGAGTAGACTATTTTGTAGTTTGTCATTTCTCCGATCACAAATGCAGACATGGTTTTATGTTTATGCGGCGCGATTCAATGCAACGGCGGGGCATAGAGGAGAAACAATAATGTACAGTATGTGGAAAATAGTGTGTTTTTTTTTTTACCTTAAACACATTTCATTACACCAAATGCACAAAAGAATGTTATTTTTAGCAACATCATATGACCCCTTTAAAAGA